>NC_050578.1:23563154-23755654 GCF_011100635.1 Trichosurus vulpecula
GAGGAAGGGAGGGAGAGAGGGAAAGAAGGGTGACATTTCTTTCTCCAATTCATTTTACAGATGAAGAACTAAGGCAAACAGGATTAAGTGACTTACCCAGAGTCACACAGCTAGTAACTGTCTGAGGCCAGGTTTGAACTCGGGAAGTCTTCCTGACTCAAGGCCTGCCTCTCTATCCATTGTGCCACCTAGAAGCCGTTGTATGTATGGTACTGTCCTTTAAAAGCTTTGTATTGTATGGTGTCAGTTTTGTTGGTGCTGTAGTTATTGTTTTGTTTTGTTCATTGGTACTTCCCATATACCACAAAGACCTTAAAAAAACAATTGAAACAATCTCCCGGGATGGCCCTGTGCTTATAAGAAAAATTCTGCATTTCTAAAAAACACTTTTATGCAATGAACATTGCCTAAAGTCATGTCATTCCTTAGATGGCATGGCATTTTGAACACTCAAATATCTTTCTTTAGAGATATCTTTTCCTTTTGAAATTCAGTGACCTACAGCTAACAACCCACTGAGGCAACTTTCAACTTTCCAATAAAAAGAAAATTTTTTGAAGAAATTTTATTGTTTTTCTCACACTGGTTATTATAATTATGTCATAATGACTTTAGCAATATGAAATCCTTTTCCTTCATGATGTAGATACCTGAAGTGTTCTATACTGAAATATTTTGTGTTTGTTTTCTATGAAAGCCAAAATGTGTTCTTAAAAGGCCATCGGATTTAGAAAAAACCAGCTAGTTTTTACTCAAAGACAAAATATAATCACAACCACAATTTTAATTTCTTCATGAAATCAACTGGGGCAATCTATGTTTTCATCTAGTACAACACATTAGATTTTGTTGTATTTAAAGCTTTTCTGATATCTAGAAGGAATTTTTGGTTCAATAAGTAGCCATTTTTTTAATCTGTGAAAAAAAGGAAACAAAGATAATCTAAACTTCTCTTTTCAGTCAGTGTTATCTGTTATTTAATTGATAAATACCTAATGGACAGTTTTATGAGATTTTATATCTAAAAACCTTCATCAAGTAGAAAACATCCCTTGGGTGATAGGATATTGCCATTTCCCTTCACTCAGTTTATTCTTTTGAAAGTAACTGAAAAAAAAGATTGCCTCCCTTCCCTGCCCTTGCCACCAAATAGCAATAAATTTGGAGTTGGAGGACTTGTGTTGGACTCCCAGCTCTGGTATGACCTTGCGGAGAAGTCAGACAGACACATAAGGCCTCTGAATTCTCTTCATCAGTAACATAAAGTTTTTGGATTAAATGATCTATAACTTTTCATTTAGCTATGGTTATATAAGTAACTAATTAGAATTCCATATTTTAATATCTACTTTGTAACGGAAAGACTAAAAATGTGCATAGATGGAATTTTGAATAAAGCAAGCCAAAGACTTTCCAAAAGCAAAACAGTATATGATATAAATCATTAAAAAGGTAAAAACCATCACCTGAATCATCATAAACTGATTCCATATGAATTTAAAAACGACCACTATGAATTAGGGGATTTTAAAATAGGTAAAACTCTCCTGAAGATGATCCTTTACAAGAAAAAAATAATTTATTTGAAATTATTTAAAAAGGAACATGGGGAGCTAGGATGCTAAACAAATCAAGAAAAAACAATACATAAAGGCAGCTGTTTTAGCAGGTATTTCCTTCCAAAGAAGCGTCGATCTTCTGACTTTTAGCTAAAAATTGAAAAATTAAAACAAAGCCTTGTTACTTTGGGAAAAGAAGAAAGAAATAGCAAGTCTGTCTCAGGACATAAATAATACTTCACTGAACCTAAAAATGGTACTAGAAGTCAGGTATGTGGTATTCTAGACCAAACTACTCTATGCACTACTTTGAATCTACCTTGGAAGTGGTTTGAGGCTATTAGAGCCACTCCTAGGTACTGAGCATTTTTAACAGAGGTCTTCATGAGAATGCCTTAACACCATGAATAGACTCTAATAGTGGGAATTTCTGGTCACTGAGAACTTTTTGATTATCATACTGTGATAGGATATCACCTACTTCTAACCCTTCATTACCTTAAAAAAAAGAATTAGCATTTATGTAAATAGGTAATTGCAAAAGATTACAATTCTAGCCCTACTCATCATCAAAATGCAGAGATTATTCAAAGATTATTTTTGCCAGTAGAGATAGAAATGGGAAGATTTCTGGCCCAAGCCATGTAGTTGAATTTCATCAAGGTGAACAGTTAATTCTCAATAAGTGGGCTTGAAACTTGAAAGTTAGAAGGCTTTAGATAAAATATCTGGGAATATACAGGCACAATTTTACCACATCTCAGAAGCCTTTAATAACACTTGGTACATGTAAACATATATGTTCGACCAAACTTTTTTTTTCTTTTTTAAATGATTACAGAGATACTTTATAGGGCCCTTGCCCTACCAACTTTCATAATAGTGTTCATATGAAGATTACCCCTAATGTTTTATCATATTATTAATGAACTAGTTAATGAACTTATGTGTGCATGCTTGTATACCATATTGAAATAAAAGTATTTTGGTCTCTTAGGACATTTTAGTTTCTTGATTTCTAAAATCAAAGGCCTATTTATATTTGACCAGAAAAGATGGCCAGATGAGGTACGAAATAAACCTTTCACTTTACTATGCCTTATTAAAAGTTTCTGTGCAAAACCTTTTGATATCATGACAATATGTGAGATTTGCCAAATGTCTTGTGATTTTTCACAAGTTTGATGTGCAATTTGTTGTAATTAAAGAGGAAAGCCATTTATACATAAATTAGTTTCGAGATGGTTTCCTGGTCCATCAGGAAAAAGAGTTTCCCTTACTCCTTCTATTCCCCTCCTCTCCAAACCCCCCCCCCCATTTTTCATTTTTAAGGATTTTAATTTCTTCTTTACTTTCAAGCCTTTAAGGTAAATTTAAGAGGATCAAAGTATAGTGGCAACAAGGAAACTTAGGGGCGGAGCCAAGATGGCAGCTGGTAAGCAGGGACTAGAGTGAGCTCTGTACCGAGTCCCTCCAAAAACCTATAAAAATGGCTCTGAACCAATTCTAGAACGGTAGAACCCACAGAACAGCAGAGGGAAACAGGGCTCCAGCCCAGGACAGCCTGGATGATCTCTGGGGGAGGTCTATTCCACACGGAGCTGGGAGCTGGGAACGGAGTGGAGCAGAGCTCAGCCTGAGCAGCGTGTAACAACCAAACTTGGAGTCAGGCGGATGGGGCCCCTAGTGCCCTGAATATGTGAGCTGCGGCAGTTACCAGACCCCTCAACCCACAAACACCAAAGACAGTGGAGAAGGTTAGTGGGAAAAGCTGTGGGAGTGGAAGGAGTTCGCAGTTCGGCTTCCAGCCCCAGGGGCAGGGGAGGTGGGGCAGCTACAGTTGCTGCTGCTTCTGGCCCCAGGCCCACCTGGTGGGAGGAATTAAGTGGCGGATCAGAGCAGGAGTGCAACAGCCTGCTGAAGATCTAAGCTCAGCCCGGGCTGGGGGTTCTTGGGGACGGAGTAGTGTGGGTCTGACAGAGCTGGCACCTCCCCCTCAAACGTGGAACATAGAACACCTTAGTCTACAAGCAGTCATACCCCACTGAAAAACTCAAGGGTCAAGTTAGTTGGTTGGGAATATGGCCAGGCAGCGAAAACGCGCCCAGATTCAGTCTCAGACTTTGGATTCTTTCTTTGGTGACAAAGAAGACCAAAACATACAGCGTAAAGAAGACAACACAGTCATAGAGCCTACAACAAAAGCCTCCAAGAAAAACATGAACTGGCCCCAGGCCATAGAAGAACTCAAAAAGGATTTGGAAAAGCAAGTTAGAGAAGTAGAGGAAAAATTGGGAAGAGAAATGAGAAGGATGCAAGAAAACCATGAAAAACAAGTCAATGACTTGCTAAAGGAGACCCAAAAAAATACTGAAAAATACACTGTAGAAAACAACACCTTAAAAAACAGACTAACTCAAATGGCAAAAGAGCTCCAAAAAGCCAATGAGGAGAAGAATGCCTTGAAAGGCAGAATGAGCCAAATGGAAAAGGAGGTCCAAAAGACCACTGAAGAAAATACTACTTTAAAAATTAGATTGGAGCAAGTGGAAGCTAGTGACTTTATGAGAAATCAGGATATTATAAAACAGAACCAAAGGAATGAAAAAATGGAAGACAATGTGAAATATCTCCTTGGAAAAACCACTGACCTGGAAAATAGATCCAGGAGAGAGAATTTAAAAATTATTGGACTACCTGAAAGCCATGATCAAAAAAAGAGCATAGATACCATCTTTAAAGAAATTATCAAGGAGAACTGCCCTGATATTCTAGAGCCATAGGGCAAAATAGAAATTGAAAAAATCCATCCATCGCCTCCTCAAATAGATCCCAAAAAGAAATCTCCCAGGAATATTGTCGCCAAATTCCAGAGCTCCCAGATCAAGGAGAAAATACTGCAAGCAGCCAGAAAGAAACAGTTTGAGTATTGTGGAAACCCAATCAGAATAACCCAAGATCTGGCAGCTTCTACATTAAGAGATCGAAGGGCTTGGAATGCGATATTCGGAGGTCAATGGAGCTAGGATTAAAACCTAGAATCACCTACCCAGCAAAACTGAGTATCATGTTCCAAGGCAAAATATGGATTTTCAATAAAATAGAGGACTTTCAAGCTTTCTCAGTGAAAAGACCAGAACTGAATAGAAAATTTGACTTTCAAACACAAGAATCAAGAGAAGCATGAAAAGGTAATCAAGAAACGGAAATTGCAAGGGACTTACTAAAGTTGAACTGTTTTGTTTACATTCCTACATGGAAAGATGACAAGTATGATTCATGAGACCTCAGTATTAGGGTAGTTGAAGGGAATATGCATATATATATATGTGTATATATATATATATGTATATATATATATATATATATGTTTATGTATATATGTAAGTGAACGTGTATGTATGTATATATCTATGTGTATATGTATGTATGTGTATGTATGTGTATATATATGTGTGTTTATATATAAGTGTATATATATATAAAAGAGAGAGAGCAGACACAGGGTGAGTTGAAGATGAAGGGAAGATATCTAAAAGAAATGAAATTAAGGGATGAGAGAGTAACATACTGAGAGAGGGAGATAGGGAGAGATAGAATGGGGTGGATTATCTCTCATAAAGGTGGCAAGAGGAAGCAGTTCTGTGGGAGGAGGGGAGAGGGCAGGTGAGGGGGGAATGAGTAAACCTTGCTGTCATCAGATTTGGCCTGAGGGGGAATACCATACATACTCAGTTGGGTATCTTACCCCACAGGAAAGAAGAGGGAGGAAGACAAAAAAAAATAAAAGGGGGGGATGATGGAGGGGAGGGCAGATGGGGGTGGAGGTAATCAAAACAAACACTTTGGAAACACTTTTGGGTCAAGGGAGAAAATTCAATAAAGTGGGATGGGTTGGGAAGGAGCAAAATATGGTTACCCTTTCACAACATGAGTATTGTGGAAGGGTTATACATAATGATACATGTGTGGCCTAGGTTGAGTTGCTCAACTTCTTAGGGAGGGTGGGTGGGAAGGGAAGAGGGGAGAGAATTTGGAACTCAAAGTTTTAAAATCAGATGTTCAAAAAAAAAAAGTTTTTGCATGCAACTAGAAAACAAGATAGACAGGCAATGGGGCGTAGAAATTTATCTTGCCCTACAAGAAAGGAAGGGAAAAGGGGATGAGAGGGGAGGGGGGTGATAGAGGGGAGGGCTGACTGGGGAACAGGGCAACCAGAATATATGCCATCTTGGAGTGGGGGGGAGGGTAGAAATGGGGAGAAAATTTGTAATTCAAACTGTTGTGAAAATCAATGCTGAAAACCAAATATGTTAAATAAATAAATTTAAATTAAAAAAAAAGAATAAAAAGTATAGTAGCAACAAAATAATTGCATGCTGAGTGGTCTACTTCTCTGCATTTGTGTAGATAATATACAGAAAGCCAATTTAGAGATAAGAATTCTAATTTCCTTTTGCATTGCAAAGAATATGAAGTCATTGAGTCAAATCTTTGCTTTAAAAAGTCATTAAATCAAATATTATAGACAATTTTAAGTGACCACTTAAAATTTAAGATGTAATGCAAACAAAGATACTATGAACAAGTAAATTTATACTTTCAGTGCAACATATATATTTTATCTAAAAGAGACTCCAGCCTTTAATCTTAGTCGTGTTTTCAATATGTAGCCCATTGGCACCATTCAAATACCTAACCCTCAAATTCCATTTCCATGAAGCACTGGAAACTTGTAATAGAATATCAAGAAAAGAGATTTAAAACAATTGAATTTGCTTTTCAATATTTTATCATATAAATGGAAATATCACTATCACTCCCCCCCCCCCAAAAAAAAAAGGCTTTCTGTCTTGGGAACTCACTTTTGGGTAAAATGCTTTATTTCTTGGCATTCCATTAATGTGCAATTGTTTATGGTTAAAGTAGTCATTAATTAAAAAGACAAAGAAAACATAAAAATGAAAATCTACTTTTGAAAATTGGGAAGCACTGTACTTTTGTTGAAGCAAACATAAAAAGACAACTGACACTAATTATGGGCAAACGGAATTTATTTAATATTCAGTGTAATCTATAATACACCCAAAAATTCTAAATAAATTCCATCTTGTCTCTTCATGATTTTAGAAGAAGAGTGTGTCCTATTTGCTTTTAAAAGCTTTGTTCTTCTGCCTTTGGGACTAAATCATAAAGTTCAACCAGCAAAGCTTTGTTTCCCAAAGGACACAGCAGGCATTGATAGTGTACTGTGGGCTGTAATTCTATAGTGACACCAGATTGGAGACTGACAGGACTCTCTTGGGTGAAAGTGACAAAGCTGTAATATTTTCACAATGGACTGACTGATGTCTTTGGAAGGTCTGTTTGATTTCAAAGAACATTTTATTTTTTTTTTCTGTGAAGATGAAAGCATTTCAAACCTTTGTGATGAAAACCATCTGACTGCATAATAAGCATGGCATTAAAAAAGTTATTTGTGTTTTTCCTGAGCTATTTACTGCTTGCAACTGATTAAGAATATTTCAAAGTGCATATCAAGTAGCATTTATCTTTTAGTACAAAATGTTTGTGAGGTTATCTTGATTCCTATCTGATTAATAGAGAATAAATTATTTAAAAATAGAATGGGCTGCATGTTTCTGTAGAAAGAGAAAAACATCAAAACATAAGTAATTGTATGAGATAAAATATTTATTATTTATACAAAACCATGTTAAAATAATAAATATTTAAGTAGATCATCAAATCAAGTATTTTGTTTGGATCAAGGTTTGAAAGAAAGCACGTTTGCACCACATTAATTTGTTCCATTCTCTTTCCTTATCTTAATCTAAACACTTTAAATAAAACTAAATAGCTACTACTTGTTCTGGAAATAATCATAGTTTAAAGAACACACAGAGCAGAAAGGCTAGTAAACCAATTATCTTAAGCAATTAGTTACATTAATTTAACAATAAAGTGATAAAATTAGGTATTATAGAACCAATAAGTTTGTTAGTTTCTCATGCTGGTACCTACTAAAATGACCAGAATTTTTTTTTTAATCCATTATATTCTTTGGCAAGGAAATACTCAGGAAAATCTCTACCTTCATTGGCATCTTTCTCATTGTGTTCTTGTTTCTCTCTCTCTCTCTCTCTCTCTCTCTCTCTCTCTCTCTCTCTCTCTCTCTCTCTCTCTCTCTTTTCTTCTCTCTATTTTTTCTCGGTCTCTAACTCTCTGAAAATTTAGGATTGTCGATGCTCAATGAATCAGAGACATTCTCTTTAAAATGTCTACTTTTTCTGAAAACCTAAGAATAATATGTTTGCTTAAATTCAATTGCAAAATGCTATCACTTTACTTCTCTAACAAATGGAATTAACCAGACCTAAAAGTTGTTTTTATTTTCTGTTTTTGAGGCAGAGTAGCTCTAAAACATCAATTGGTAAGAAAGGTAAGCTTTAAAAATAGTATTTTATTTTTCCCCAATTGCAGGTATAACAATTTTCATCATTTGTTTTTACAATTTTGAGTTCCAAGTTCTCTCCCTTCTTCCCTCTCTACTCTCCTCATTGAGAAGGCAGACAATTTGATAGAGTTTATACATGTGTAGTCATGAAAAGCATATTTCCATGTTAGTCACGTTGGAAAAGAAAACATAGACCCAATACCCCTCCCCCCAAAAAAGAAATAAAAAAAATTTTAAATATGCTTCCTGTATTCGGAACCCATTAGTTCTTTCTCTGGCTATGGAGAGCATTTTTCATTATAGGTCCTTCGGAGTTGTCTTGGATCATTGTGCTGCTGAGAATAGCTAAGTCACTCACAGTTGTTCACGTTACAATATTGCTGTTACTACATACAACATTCATTTGGTTCTACTCATTTTACTTTGCATCAATTCATGTAAGTCTTTCCATGTTTTTTTTTCTTTTTTTTCTGAGAGTATCTTGCATCATTTCTTATGGCACAATAACATTCTGTCATGATCACATAAAATTTGTTCAGCCATTCCCCAATTGACGGACATCCCCTCAATTTCTAATTCTTTGTCCTCAGAAAAGAACAGCTATAAATATTTTTGTATATGTAGGTTCTTTTCTTTTTTGCTTTTTATCTCTTTTGGATACAGACCTAGTAGTGGTATTGCTAGGTCAAAGGGTATGAATAGCTTTATAGGCCTTCGGGTATAGTTCCAAATTCTTCTTCCTCATGGTTGAATCAGTTCACAACTTCAGTAAGGTAAGCTTTTAATGATCACATTCATCATGAATCATTTCTTTTGAAGCGCTGTTTTTATTCAATATCCAGCTTCATATTTCTCTTATGATTTAAAATAAAAGTTTTGGCTAAAATAACAAAACAGGAAAATGATAAATGCTGGAAAGGATGTGGGGAAATTGGAACATTGTTGCATTGCTGGTGGAGTTGTGAGCTGATCCAGCCATTTTGGAGAGCAGTTTGGAACTATGCCCAAAGGGCTGTAGATATGTTCATACCCTTGGACCCAGCAATACCACTTCTAGGGTTGTATCCCAAAGAAATCACACAAGCGGGAAAAGGACCCATATGTACAAGGATATTTATAGCAGCTCTTTTTGTGGTAGCCAAGAATCGGAAATCAAAGGGATGCCCATCAATTGGGGAATGGCTGAACAAGCTGTGGTATATGAAGGTGATGGAATACTATTGTGCCATAAGAAATGGGGATGATGCAGACTTCGTAACAACCTGGAAAAACCTACAAGATATAATGCTGAGTGAGCGGAGCAGAGCAAGGAGAACGTTGTGCACAGCCACAGATATATGGATTCCGTGAGGACCAACCCTGATATACTGCGCTCTTCTCAGCAACCTAAGGGGCAAGGAAAACTCCAGGGGACTCACGATGGAGAATGCTATCTTCATCCAGAGAAAGAACTGAGAAGTTTGAATACAGATCGAGGCACACTACATGCTCGCCTTTTTTGCTTCTCTTTCGTTTTTGTTTTTGGGTTTTTTTTTTTTTTTTTTTTTTTTTTTGGTTCTGTTTCTTCTTTCTCATGATTCATTCCATTGGTCAAAATTCTTCTCCACAATTTGACTAGTGCATAAATTAATTCAATGCGAAGTTATACATGACAGTTATATGAGATTCCATGCCGTCTTGGGGAGGGAGGGGGGAGGGAGGTGAGAAAATCTGGAACTCAAAACTATGTAGAACCGTGTGTGGTAAACTAAAATAAATAAATAAATTAAAAAAAATAAAAAAATAAAAAAATAAAAGTTTTGATCTTCCTTTATAAAAAAAAAAATTACCCCCCTCAAAAAGGAATATCAATATCTTTTTCATATAAAATAAAAGCCATGCTTGAAGTCAGGGAGACCTAAGTTTAAAAACTCTCTCAGATACCTACTATCTATGTGATGCAACAAAGTCACTTCCCTTCACTGGGGCACAGTTTTTTATATGAAACTTTATTAAAATAATTATTAGGTAAGTCATCAAATAAAATATTTTGTTTTGATCAAAATTTGAAACAAAACAGGTTTTCAAAATAAAAGGGCTAGAAAGTCTCTTCAAGTTCTAAATCTCTAATGTTCTGATCAAAGGACGTTAAGTGGTTCAGCAAGTGGACAATTGGGATGTTTTTCATACATGTTGACCTATTGACCAACTCACAGAAGATAGCTTGCACTTGGTTTCAACACTACTTTGTGAAATAAAGATCTGGGCTATTTCCTCTCTTTTTATTCAAAATTTTCTTATCATATCAACTGTTTAATAAAATCTACAAATAATAGGATTTTTTTCCCTTCATGTTTGTGGAGGGGGCATTCATAACAATCAGATAATTAATCCTTAAGTTATTGAAGTGAAGGTAAATCATCTCGCTTTTTGGGGAAATTTTATGTTTCTGTTTCCTTTTAAGGAATTGTATCATAAAATATTTTTAATTATATTTGATTTTGTTGAGGTACGAAGTTGTGGATTTTCTACCGCCAATACAGATGGGTGCTTGCTCTAAAAATTATAATTTCCAAAACAAAGTTTCCTGATTCCAAAGCCTGCTTTCTATTCACTGTATAATGCTGCCACTCATTTTGCAATTAGCAAGTATTATGCTGTATCTCAGTGATAAGTTATAGAATATTACATGGGTGTGACAAATGACAGAGAATCCCTAATTGACATCCCTTTGCATTTTGGTGCAGAAAATGTTATTCTGCCTCATAAATACTTTTAGTTCCCATTTTGTTGACTTTGATGGCTTATTCAGTGTTTTCCACAAGGGGCTAACATTTCTTGCATCTGGTGGTGAATCCAAAAATCAGAAGAAATGGTCTGGCACCAGGTAGTTCTATGGACTTATGGTAAAGAATACTAAGTTATCTCCATTAATAGCTTTAACTTCCTCAGAATCTCCCTTCTCCAATAGCCAGGCTTCTTTTCTGGTCTCCATCTCTCACAGACACCCATAAGGTTTTCATATTTTCACTTCCTCCCTGATTCTCCTGACCCACATATGATATAACAAAACAGGGCACAAGGCTGATCTTAATATGATTGAGATGAAAAGGAAAGGAGCAGGAAAGGAGAATATAATTTCACACTATAACTCACTAGAGAATTATAACTAAGACAGCTAAGAAGGCCTTCACATTTTTTGTTATGGAAATGACCATTTTTAAAAAGAATGATCCCATCTCTCAGTTTAGCTCTACTGGGAAATTTATTGAGAGAAAGATGATATCACTTATGTCCCTAGCCAGATTAAGAGACCTGGGACAATCAAATCAATCCTGCCAAAATCCTTCTAAATTCTTAGAAGATTATGACAATTGCTGTTAATTAATTGTTGGATTATTGTTTATTAAAAACTAATTTATTAACTTGAGATACAATAGAATGATGAGACAGTAGAGCTATACTTTTCTAGGCTATATTTACATTTTATTAGAGCTTCTGGTATAGTCAGTATACAAACTACATTTGTGTTTACTAATCTCAGACATGCAACATTTACCATTTGTATTATTCTAGGACTTTTCTATTTATGTTTTTAAGTCATTGTTGGGGACATTTATGATTTAATTTAGGCCAAGCAAGACAAAGAATACATTCCCCATTTTAACTTTGTTCCTTTGGGAAAAAATATGATCTGCTTTGTAAAAAAAATATTTTGGGAATACGTTATGATAAAAAGTAGAGACAGCTTAAAATTATTTCATTGTAGAATAATGATACTTTACAGGGCTACTCCTGACAGGTGGGTGAGGTAAGCCAGCAGGGTTCCTGGAGGGAAAGCAAAAGGTACAAACAAAAATGTAATATTTCATCTCTGTGATTGTCACCCCTTTGAGTAAGCACGTTGATTCATAAAATAATCCATAAAGATAATTCCAAGTGACCTGAAAATTAATCAAATGATAAAATTTAAAATATGACTTTGAAAACTAGAAAAAATTCTAGGTATTGATATCTATCTTGTTTTCCATCTATCCATCTGTATCTAGATCTGCTTTTCTTTCTAAAATTCACTTATCATCTATCTACCATTTATTTATATATCTATTATCTCTTCATCTATCCCTGACTATATAACCATCTGACTATCTCTATCTAAATATCTCTCTATATTTTGTGTATCATACATTAGTCTACCATTTGACTTTCATCATTCCTGTATCTCTCATTTCTCTCTCTCTCTCTCTCTCTCTCTCTCTCTCTCTCTCTCTAAAACCTATGATTATATAAATACAGACATGTTTTTCCCACCAATTCATATAGTACACTCCTAATACCTTAGTGGTTGACAGTTGCCATGGAAAAAGAGTTATCACTCTACAGCTAACCCAGCTATGAGTCACTCCACTCTTCACCAAGGTCATCTTCAGATGACAAATGGCACTGTTTGTCATCGGGCCAGTATTCAAAGCCTCTGCTTGGTAGCAACTGCGAGAATTTGTGCTCTCTTCAGATAGTCCTTACTGTTATTATTATTATTAGCACTGGACTTGGTTATTACCTAAATGATTGGATCTGTGAAATAACCTACCAGAAATCAGTAAATTCAATTCTGACATTCTGTACACTTGCTCAGCTATCAAATGCCAATGTGTCTTCTGTTTGTTGTCAAGATTTAAAAGTTGTCATTCAGGTTCACTGGGTACTCAAATAGAGAAGGATAAACTCAAAAAAAGTAGAATTTTTTTTCTCATTTTATACTTTTGAATATTCTCTTTTTTATCTCTTCATCTCTTTTTCCAGTGATTTTTGAAAATTTCTACTAATTACAAGTACAACAGATGATAGGTATAGTTCTGTTTTATTGCACAAAGCTTTGAAAAATTAATTTCCCTTACTTAGTCTTTATTATTTGCTTGTGTATTTCCTAGTATATATACATTTTCTTAGCTGTAATTTGGTTCTTTTGTTACTGACTCTTATCTCCCCACCCCACCCCCATTTCAATTCTTTGACTGCCTTTTTCTGTTTTAACTTGCATTCCCTGAGCCCTATCCCCCAGTGAAAACACACACATTTTCTTTTTATTTAGTTTCATATTATGGTTCTATTTTTAATGTACCTTTAGTTTTAGAGATGAGAATATTGTAGAGTTGTTTTGGAAGGATGGATAATCAAGTTATCTTTATTTTCTTTTGATTTTTCTATTTATAATCCTGTAAAAACTAAAAAAAAAACTTTCCCTAACATCGGTTATATAACATCTACACATGTAAATTCAGGAATAAATGTTTAGTTTACTTTAAAATATGCTTAACTTACATATGTATGCATTTCACCAAATTTCCTATTGAGATATAGAAAGTTTTACACATTATTAAGATACTGCTTTTTGTGAATTGATTTTTGCATATGCATCTAAGTTAAATCACTTACATAAATTGATGAAAGAGTAAAAACATGTTCTTCAATTATGTTCAGGATAATTATAAGAAGTAACTATTCAATGGACATTCAACCTTGTGGTTAGTACTGTACTTAAAAAAATCCAACAATTCTATCACTATGAGTTGCTTATGCATAAAAACATAATAGAAAAGTGGGAAACTTAATAGTAAAACAAACTATAAATTGTGATTGAAGTTACATTTTAAAAATGTAGCCCATAGACATTTTGTGGTAGGAAATGATGAACTTTGAAGCTCCCTCTTACAGTATATTAAAAAGGGAAATCAACAAGATCTAATCAAAATGCATTCTTAAGTATTTTAGGTGGTAGTATTTTAAGAAATGGAAGCTTTTTTTGTACCATAAAGAAAGTAGCCTTAAGAAGTAAGGATTGTAGATGACCTAGTGTGAATTTTTTATAATGTGGCAGCTAATATTTTTAAAAGCCATAGTACATTATAACATTTATTTCTGTTTATCAAACTTATAGAGGATATACTTACATTTATAAATTAAACTTTCAACTAAGGTCTTTATGAATTCTGATTATTTCCTTTAGAACTTTTATGAAGATTATAATGCATTCAATATTTGCTGAATGGTTCTTATATACCATGTATAGTTTCTGCTCTCAAGGAGGTCAGTAGAAAGGCACTATAGGGTTAAACAATAATACAAAAAAACACAATAAGATATTTCACGAGACAGTTTATCATCAAGTGCTAATAAATGACATAGATATCAACTGTCATGAGTTCTTAGGAGGGGAATTTTTCTATGAGTTGAAGTAGTCAGCTTCATGGATTGAATGGGATTTGAGCTGTACCTTCTTTCCTTCCTTCCTTTCTTCCTTCCTTCCTTCCTTCTTCCCTCCCTCCCTCCTTCCTTCCTGTCTTTTCTTTCACAAAACCTTAAACCCGGTTCACTCTGAAGCTCATAGATTGGACCGCAATAGGACCCTGCCCAAGCTCCACTTAATGGCTGTATTTTGGGCCCTCTTGCCTTAGAGTGAATGTCAATGGTAATTGTTTCTCTTTGGAACAGCAACCCTGAGAGTCTCACCATCCCAGCTTGATTTTTATTTTTTTTTTCTAATTAAAGGGACCATCCCTTGACTCACTTCTTAAAGAGGCCTATTCTATGAATGGGCATTACCACACTCTAAGTGAGTTCATGAAAAGGCCTTAGCCTAAAAGGGCCAGGGTCCCCCATTGCATCCTGGATCATCTCCAATCATCCTGAAGAATATCTGCTCACTGGATCCAGATGGCTCTGGAGGAGAAAGTGAGACTGGTTACCTTGCACAGCCCTCCCTCGCTCAAATCGAAGTCACCTGGAAGTCATGTCATCATTTCCCTGATGTCATGGTCCTCTTCAAAAACAAAGGACAAACACAACAAAATTTTGAATAGTTAATAACTATAGGAAGAGTTAAAGCAAAAGTCTTGGAGATAGGATTATTGGGTCATGTAGTCAATTCACATGATGGGTTTGTCATATATAGAAACAGTTCTTAGAAGTATGATATCACAACTTATCAGATTTGAATGGCTGAATTTGATAAATTTGTATTTTTAATTGAACAGGAATTTATCAAGCACCTACTATGTACTAGTTATCAGGGATAGACAAAATCAAAACTGTCCCTGCTCTCAAAGAACTCATGCTCTAAAGGGAGAGACAGCATTTGATTCCAAACCCAGTGCTGTTTTAATTTCCCATCATGTAATTGAAAGCCCTTCATAACTGTAAAATAATATATTTATACATACATATAATAGATTAAAGCTACTCTTATTACAGTAACTGACAGCAATGAATACCAAATGGAGAGGAAATATGTCCATTGTTCAACTTGGTCTTAATGGACCTAATCACAGCTAAATTAATAGCAGATTTTGAATCCAATGATTATTCAGTATACTTGGTTGACCTGATAAATTCATTGTAACTTTATGTTTATTGTTGTTAAATTGTTTAAGTTGTGTCCAACTCCTGATGACCCCATTTGGGTTTTCTTGGTAAAGATACTGGAGTGGTTTGCTGTTTTCTTTTCCATCTCATTTTTATAGATGAGGGAACTGAGGCAAACAGGGTTAAGTTATTTGCTCAGGGTCATATATTTAGTAATTGTCTTTGGCCACATCTGAGCTCAGGAGGATGAGTCTTTCTTACTTCAAGCTCAGCATGCTATCCACTATGCCACCTACCTGCCCCACTCCCGCCTCCCACAAAATTTAAACTTTGTCATTCAGCCATTTTCAGTTCTGTCCAATTCTTTATGACCCCATTTGGGGTTTTCTGGGCAAAGATACTTGAGTAGTTAATCATTTCATTCTCCAGCCAATTTTACAGATGAGGAACCAAGGTAAACAGGGTTAAGTGACTTACCCAGAGTCATATAGCTAGTGAATGTCTGTAGCAACGATTTGGCTAGCAGCTACTGTGGCTGTGTAAGACCAACAACAAGAGCACACAGAAGGCCACTAACACAGGTTCTTTGATCTACTTTTCTAAGGAAAGTGACTTTAAGGGGTTAACAATCTCAGTTTAATCAAATATACATATATCATTCACTTAGTTCAGGGGGAAAAGATCAGCCCCCTGAACTTCAAGGCAAATACAAACAGAAATTACAAACATCAACAGACAGACCTTGTCTGATTCAAAACACAATTCATAGTTACCAGAGAAGTATAAAAGTCTGTCTCAGTTATCAAAGCTGGGGGGCAGATGCAATGGCTTGCCCAGCGTCTCAACACTCCTTTTATGAGTGAGGCCAAGAAGTCAAACACCGAGCTTCCCTCAATCATATCCTGTTCAGAGTCCTGAGGGCTCTGACCTCACCCAGGCTGGGTGTGTGAAAGTTCCCCATCCCCAGTATCACATCATATACAAGTCAATGACTCCTGATTGCCGCAGTGCTAAGAAACATTCCAAGACAAGATCCCACTTTACCAGCCCCATTCAAACAAAGGCCAGAATCATTAACGGCATTTAAGAGAACAGCAAAAAGTATTACCCTGATTACCACTACAGCGTCTGAGGTCAAATTTGAAATCAGGAAGACGAGTCTTCCTTACTTCAGTTCTGGCACTCTACTGATAGTTATAATATGAACATAGGATCATTTATGAACATGGCTGGTTGTCCATAAAGTTAGGAAATTGTGGAAGATCAAGTTTCCTTCTCTTTATTTATCCAGGTTAAAAATTTTAAAAAAAAAAGTCTTACAATGAAATTGGAAAAAAATAAACCAGCTCTTCATGCTTTCATGGGACATAGTTAAACATGAAAGCACCATTGAAGTCATGATGATTTTATATTAGAAATAGTTGCAATGAATCTGACATGCAAGGCCAGGTTGAATTTTCATTCCAGCTTGAAACCTACCCCTCCCCACTGTATTCCATCAGATTCACATTAATGAAAATTGCATTCATAAAGAAGCGCGTGCATATATTTTGGAATGGGATTCTCGAGCCTCTTGCTTAATACTTTTAGGAAATAAAGTTGTTAAATAAATATTGGTATCATTCATTTATTATTGTTAATATTTTGTTATTGAAATCTGTCAAATATATATTAAGGGGTAGAATAGAAGCCTAGTGGAATAAACACTGTTTTCATAATAAAAGAACATGAGTTCAAATCCTGATTTTGAAAGTACTTACCTGCTTACTAAGTGGGCAGGTCATTTAACTTCTCTGTAACTCAATTTCTTCATCTTTAGAATGAGGGAGTTAACTAGATGGGCTCAGGATTCCATTCCATTTCTATATCTACAACTCTTTTACAAAATGTTTTCTTTTTTTAATTGATCATTTTGTTTTAAAAGATCTGATATCTCAAGACTCCCAAAATCTAATGAGTGCTACTGCAGGTGAGTTTGCCTGTAGGGCACCTGGTTGGGTTGTATCAATACCTTTAGCTGGAGTAGGATTTGGAAATGGGACAGTTGTGGATGGAAAAGACATAGTCAGTGGAGAGGGAATACCAGATTTGTTTCCAATTGTCTTTCCTTCTAATGCATTTAGATGTGGTTCTATCATCTTCCATAGAGGCAGCTGGTGGCATGGTGGATATAATACAGAGCCTGGACTAAGGAAGACCTGTATTCAAATCTGACCTTGGACACTTGCTAGCTGAGTGACCCTGGGCAAGTCACTTAACCTCTCTTTAGTTGTTTCCTTAAGTATAAAAATGGGATAATAATAACCCCTACCTCCCAAGATTGTAATGAGTATCAAATGGCATAATACTTGTAGAAATGTTCAGCACAGTGCCTGGCATGTAGTAAGCATTCCATAAAGGTTGAAGTGATTCCCTTCCCCTGACTGCCATAAAACTTCTGGAAGCTTGTGTTACCTCAGGAATGTCATTGTTGTTAATGTAACTTGTTCTGCAACTATAAAAATTCTGATACTCATGTCATTCTAGTTAGAAATCATTTGTAAATTTTTATGCATTTTTGCATTACTCTTTCATTTCCATTTTTTCTACTAAATTAATAACTCCACAATTGCAGTAATCAAAAAGTTTGATAAGATCTTTAGAAGAAGCATAAATGCATTTGTAGATGGAATTTGAACTAAATTTAAATCCTAGATACTCAGATGCATCACTTACTGTTGTAAAATGACCTAGGTTTTTGTTTTAAATTTGGATTTTATAGAATTAAATTACTAATATTCCTATTGTTAATACTAGTCATTTTATATAAAGAAGTAGCATAGTTGAGTGGGGCAAATGCACTGAGTTAGGGAGATTCAGATTCATTTCTTGCTTCTAGTATCTATTAGCTCTGTTGCCTCTAAGACTATAAGATACAGAAGATTTATTGATCTGCATGGATGGAGCAGCCAGGTGGTGCAGTGGATAGATTGTTGAGCCTGAAGTCAGAAGAACTCATCTTCTTGAGTTCAAATCTGGCCTCAGAGATTTACTAGCTGTGTGACTCTGGGCAAGTCACTTAACCCTATTTGCCTTAGTTTCTCCACCTGTAAAATGAGCTAGAGAAGGAAATGGCAAACCTTTCCACTATCTTTGCCAAGAAAATCCTAAATAGGGGTCACAAAGAGTCAGACGCAACTGAAATGACTGAACAAGTAAGTGGAGAGAGTTTTTACATTGAGGCCTTCCTTCCCATGCTGATGAAAACATAGATTCAGAACAGCAACAGCAACAAAAGACACTATCTTTCCCAAGCTCAGTACTTGTACATACACTATGTGTATGAGAGGGAGTCAGTAAATGTCTATGATGACAATGACATGGTTCCATTTAAGACCGCATTTCTGGCCTTAGCTGTAGCTAATTAATGAATAAAAGTGAGCTTTATTTCATCTTGTGATATGAATTTTATCCTTCCAAATTTCACCATTCCAGATTATGCTTAGTCTATACCTGTCATTTCACTGGTTACTAGGGGTCTCTTTGTGGGGAATGGCACTCTGCCATCTAGTTAGCAATTGTTCTGTGATTCAGTGTGAGTGCTACAGGATTTCTGGAGGCACTGGGAAGTTTCAGAGGTGGGGCTTGAGCACAAGTCATCCTGAATGAGACCCTGTCTCTCCAGTCACTAGGCCTCTCAATTCCATATTAGTTGGTAGTAAAAAATTTTTGATTTTTGTACCTCCCCTCCATACCAACCAACCAACATTCTGCTTTTTATATAGTATATATTCAATATATGCTATTTTTAAAAATTCACTAAATTTGAGTGAAAGCTAAAAGAGACCTTGTATGTGATTTGGTACAGGCTTCTCATTGTGGAAATGTGGAAAACAAGAACCAGAAATTTTAGGTATAAGTGAGAGGAAATATGGCTTCAAAACAATTAGAGTCAGATTGTGATGGGCCTTGAATGCCAAGCTAAAGAGTTTATATTTTATTTCACAACTCAGGGTTGCAACGACCTTCAGAAGTCACCTAATAATCTAGTCTAAGCCATGCCTAAAAAGATTTGTCTATACTCTGAACCAAACAAGTTATTTTCTTGCCTTTGGTTAAAGGTCTTCAATGAGGAAGAACCCATTAAACTTTCTAACGTATCCCTCTTTATTTTTAGATACCTAATTATTAGGAAGATTTTTTCTTACATCAAGAACAATATTTTGCCTATATACTACTTTCATCCATTATTCCTAGTTCTTCTCCTAGTGCTTAGGAAAATGTATCTTATTCCTCTTCTTCTTTTTAAAATGTATTATTATTTTTGGAGGCATTCAGGGTTGAGTGACTTTGCCCACAGTCATACAGTCAGTTAAGTGTAAGAGGCCAGATCTGAACTCAGGTCTTCCTGATTGCAGGGCCAGTGCCTACCTGCTCCTGATTTCTCTTCTTTGTGAAAGATCTTCAAAAACCTGAAAATAGTTACCATTTATTGCCCTGCCCCAAAGATTTTTTTCTTAGAAAGGCTAAAAATTGCCAGCTACTTCATCCATCTTTCAGCATGGCACATTCTTGAGACTCTTTGCCATCTTGGTTAATTTTATTGAGAATCCCACCAGTTTATCTGCATTCCTCTTAAAATGTGATGCTCAAAAATCAGCAAACTATTTTAGATATTGTCCGGAGTTTACTGCAGTAGTCATCATTATCACAAACATTTATATAGCATGTTAAAATTTGCAGGGCATTTGTTTTTTTTAAACATCTCATTTTTAACCTCACAACATCTCTGGGAGGTAGGTACAGTTATCATTCCCATTTTGCATTTAATAAAACTGAGGAAGACAGAGGTTAAAAGACTTATCTAGGACCATGCAACTTGTAAGTCTCTAAAGCTGGATTTGATCTCAGGTTGTCATGACTGTGGGTCCATCACTTTATCCACTGCACTTTCCAGAAGCAATGTAATTTCCTTTGTTCTGAATAAGATGTTTCTCTTAATGAAACCTAAGAAAGCATTACCACCCCCCTGCCCCACTTTTTACTGCTGTTTCAGACTACCAATTTACAACCATTTTGTTATGCATTAGTATTCTCAGATCTGTTTTAAATCCCTCCTTTCTTATACTTGTACTAGTTTTTTTTTTTGTTTTGCAGCCCGAGTTTAAGATCTGAAATTTATCCCTGTTATTGCACTCGATTCGTATTATGTATAAAGAAATTCTTAGTAATTATACTTAAGAAAATTAATTAATAATTGGTAAATAATTACTCTGTAGATAGATTTATTTTTCAACCCAAGTGTAAGATTTGATACTTGTCTCTGTAATCTCCCTATATGTAGTTATTTATATTATATATGCATAATATTAATATAATAATATATAAATATGAATATCATAAGTATATAAGAAAGCTATATTACAAATATAATAATAAATATACATATTATAAATGCATACATTACTACATATGAGAAATCTATCAGGGATAAGTATCAAATCTTAAACTAGGTTTGCAAAAAATCCTAGTACAAGTACGAGAAAGGAGAGATTTGAAGCAGATATGGGAATTCTAATGCATAACAAAATTAAAGACACAAACATATACATACATGTACATATATACACTATACACATGTACACGTATACATATATACATATATGGACATGTAGATATATAGATATAGATATAGATGACATAGATATCCTTATTGGATTTGGACAAATGCTTTAAACTCTCAAGATCTTTTGGAATCCTGTCCAAAATGGTAGCCATCTCTTTAATTTTTGACTCTTCTTCAGTTTAGGTAACCATCTATGTCTTAATCTAAATCACTGATTAAAATTTTTAAAAAAATCTTAACCAGCAGGGAGCTAAACCCAGATCTCTGGGACATATCCTCTATTATTCCTTATAACCTGACAGTGAGTTATTAATGATTATTCTTTGGTGGATGATGGAGAACCCTGAAGGCTTGTGAAAAGAAAAATTGCTTGATCAGAGCTGTGCTTTCAGAAAATTACTTTGGAAGAATTATGAAGAATGAGTTGGAAAGAAGAAAAACAGGAGCAAAGAGACCAGTTAGTACACTCTGAAAATTATTCAGGTGAGACATAAGCAGGGCCTACATTAAGTTAATGGGAATGAAAATGGAAAGGGGCAGATGGATATGACAGAATGTGGAAGCTGATTGGATATGTGTTTTAAAGTAAAGAATAAAGTCCAACATGATGCTGAGGTTTTGAGATCAGGTACCTAGGAGAAAAGTTTTCGAGACAAGATGAGGAATTTAGATATGGTCATGTTGAGTTTGAGGTATGATGGTATATCTGTATGTCAATGTCTATCAAACAGATTTAAAAAATAGAAGGCTAAAGCTCCATGGATATTATAGGGCCAGAGTTGTAGATTTGGGAAATACCTACATAGCAGTGATCATAGAAGTTATGGAAACAGACAAGATTGCAAATGGACAGTTTATAGAATAAGAAGAGAAGAGAAAAATTGAAGGTAGCACAAAAACTGTGGTATGACAAATCAATAGATACATTGCATCAACAAAAGTGATCTCATTAGGGGTGTCAGAATAATCTTGGTGAAGAGGGATTTGATCCATTCTCAAATCTTTTTCCTAAGTCTCTCATGAAAAGATGGTCCTATTCCTCACCAAGATTCCCACATCATTTATTTTTTTTCTTTTCTTCTTTGGCAGATTATCCCTACAATCAGCCCCAATTCCTAACCTTCATTTCTTTATTCTTTCTTCCTTCTCTCCTTCTCCTCCTCTCTTCCCCTTCCCTTTCTTTAATTCCCCTTCTCCATGTCTCTCCCTCTCCACCTCTACCTTTCCTTCTTCCTGTACCTCTCCCCTTTCCTTTCTTCTTCTGGACAATTTTCCTGCTTCCACAGCATTACAACTAGCCACAGCCCCTAACAAAGTTTTTCAGAATAAACAAAAGGTAGTCTTTCTATCTCCCTGATGCAAAATAATGGCAAGATAGATTTTCTAGTCCTTCTCTTCTCTACTGGTTTCCTCTCCTGTCTCTCCAAAGGCCCACTTCCACCTTTTCTAAGGACTCCTAGTTCATTGCCCCATCCATTACCATGAATATCCTTTAAGAAAAAGAAATGTTTCACTTTATTTTCCCCAGTTCCACAAAAAGTAAAGTCAAGGGGATGGGGCATATTTCAACTTTTATTAGTTTCATGAAAATGATTTTTGCCAAAAAATTCTGTATAAATATAAGGAGCTATGACTGTCATCCCTCTGAACCATTTTTAACTGTGAATACTTGTTCTTTTATTGCTAATTATTTTTTGCTAATTAGTTGCCTAAGAACACAAACTAGATCAAATAATATTACTCTCAGAAAAGATTTTAGGTAGCATGGAGTCTAAGCTCCTTATATGCTTGAGGAAATTGAGGCTGAAGACATTGATGTGATTTGCTCAAGGTCAGACACAGAGTAAGTTGCAGAACAAAGACAAACACTCTCTCATAGCTTCTATTCACTAATCTTTTCCCTGAAAGAAACCTCTTCTGTACGAAACCTCATGGGTTTAATGAGATGAGTAAACAGGTCCCCAAAGCACCTGATTGTTTCAGCATGCAAAGCTCCTAGGATCTCTATTTAATATTATTGTCCTAAGTTCTTTAAAGCAGAAGAGATGTCCCAAGTGTCGGTTTCCAATGCAAGCGTGTTACTAAATTCTAGGTGGAATATCATCAGGTTGTCCAAAATGTTATTTGCAAAGATTTGGGATTCCTAATTTGGATTATCAGTATTCTAAAATGTATATACTGAACTCAGAGTAATAGAATTCTGCCAACCTTTGGTTTTCTCTAGTCAACTTTTTGTTGTTAAATTTTCAGATAGATATCATCTCCCATATTAAGGGAAGATGAATTGGAATCCCATTAAACTTCATTCTTGCAGACCTTGCCAAGGTGTCATAACATAATTCACTCATTCTGAACTTTGCTTTGTGTCTTTGGGAGTAAATCTCCCATTAGAGGGGGGAAAGTTGCTTTCTTGGGGTTTAATGTGTAATAAAGACTCACAGTAACTTTTGGAGTTGTTAGATTCATATACAATCTCTTTTCTCAATTTTATCATTTAGATCTATTAAAGATTAGTAAAGGAAAACTCAAACTGACATTATGGCTGGAATTGATGAGTTGTTTTTTATATGTCCTTTTTATCTGTGATTTTAAGGGAAGACTAGAACAATTGAGTGCCATGAAGAAAAACTAAGCTTTTGATGACATGATGGTTTAAAATTTATTTTAAGAATAGTTATTTTGTGTGAGTAATGTTAAGCTAGGTGGCACAGAGGGTAGAGTGCTGGGTGTGGAGTCAGGAAGATTCATATTTATGAATTCAAATCTGGCCTCAGACACTTACTATCTGTGTGACCCTGAGAAAGTCACTTAACTCTGCCCCGGTGTCCTAATCTGTAAAATGAACCAGAGAAGGAAATGGCAAACAACTCCAGTCTCTTTGCCAAAAAAAACCCCAAATGAGGTCACAAAGAGTCAGACACAACTGAAAAATGACTGAACGACTGATGTTAAGCTGGTGAATGATTATGATAATAATACTGTTATGGAGTCTGTATCTAGGGATTTTTAACTTAATATTCATGAACATTTGAAAATAGATAGATGGATTTCAATAAAATTGTGTTCTTTGATATTCACATGTGTTTTATTTTATGTATTTAAAATCATCATTCTGAGAAGGGCACCCTGACTGCTAGAAGGGTCCATGATATACAAAAATTGTCAAGAACCTCTGCTGGATATACTAAGATAGAGCCATGATATGTTTCAAAGGGGAGAAAAATTATGAAAAATGTGTCTCTTTATACAAAATATTCTATTGTTTCATAAATCTGGTAATACTGATAATTTTATTGAAATACTCATTCTATTTAGTACTAATAGAATAATATCTATAGAAAAATCTAAGAAGAGTGAAGTAAATGCCAAAATTGAGTTATAGGAAAATAGAACCAGCTATCATGCTGGTGATTAGTGTGATTTTTGTAAACATTAGTTTGGTATATTTTCAGAAATGGTAAATAGAAGGATGTGTAAAAAAAATAAAAGAGGGGTAATGGAACCGTTTTTACTGGAAGTCAAGAGGCTTATGCTGCTGTCATCAAATGCCTAACCTTAGACAAGTCATTTACTTTTTCTATCAGATTTCTCACTTGTAAATTGAAAGGGTTGTATTAAATGTTCTCTAAAACCACTTCCTATGTAAAATTCTGTAATTATACATGAGAACTAAAGTATTTAACTTTCCCTTTTTAAAAACTAAGTTTAAAAAGCTAAGATTTCTTTGTTTTTTTATGGTACTTTTTTTTTAGGAAATATTTTAGACAACTCTGCCTCCCAATCAAATCCTCCCTTGTAACAAAGAAAAAGAGTTAAGCAAATCTCTCTCTCTTTCTGTCTTTCTCTCTCTCTGTCTCTCTGTCTCTCTCACTCTCTGTCTCTCTTTCTCTCTGTCTCTCTCTCTCTCTGTCTCTCTCTCTCTCTCTCTCTCTCTCTCTCTCTCTCTGTCTCTCTCTCTGTCTCTCTGTCTCTCTCTCTGTCTCTCTGTCTCTCTCCCTCTTCCTCTCCCTCCTACCCTTCCTCCCTCCCTCTGTATCTCTCTATCTCTCTTCCCCTCCCCTTCTCTCTGTTTCTCTGTCTCTGTCTCTCTCTGTCTCTCTTTCTCTCTGTCTCTCTCTCTCTCTGTCTCTCTCTCTCTCTCTGTCTCTCTCTCTGTCTCTCTGTCTCTCTCTCTGTCTCTCTCTCTGTCTCTCTCTCTGTCTCTCTCCCTCTTCCTCTCCCTCCTACCCTTCCTCCCTTCCTCCCTCCCACTGTATCTCTCTATCTCTCTTCCCCTCCCCTTCTCTCTGTTTCTCTGTCTCTCTCTCTCTCTCTCTCTCTCTCTCTCTCTCTCCCTCTCTGTCTCTCTCCCCCTACCTCCCTTTTTTGCTCCTTCCCTTCCCTTTCATGCCTCCTGCCTCCATCCCTCTCCCTCTCATAGCTGGCAGAGTACAGAAAGTACTGGCCTAAGTGTCAGGAAAAGGAGAGTTCACATTCTACTTCAGAGTTTAGTCACTGTGAGAGCCTGAGCAAGTCATCTAAACTCTCAATCTTGATGTCCTTATTTGTAAAATGTGTATAATACTAGCACCTTCCTCAGAGGGTTGCCATGAAGACCAAATGACATAAAACATGTAAAGTGCTGTACAGAATTTAAAGTATTGTGTAAAAGCTGACCATATTCTTGGTAATACTAAACCAATGATGATGGCAATGACAATGAGGATAATGAGAATTACTACTACTACTACTACTACCACCAACCACAACCAGTTAGCTTATATAATAATGTAATAACAGGAATAGTTATTAGCAGTAGTAATAATATCGGCAACAGTAATCATTCTTTTTGTAGAATAAATATATTGTTAACCCATTTCAAATAACTCTATTTGGGAAGACACTACTAATTTTAATATTTATTATCTAATAAAAATTGCTTAAAACTATACTTCCTAGAAATTAGCTAATTTTATTTTTGCAAGACATTTTTCTTAGTTCAGATATGTGTTGTATTCTAAGTTAAGCACTGGGAAGCATAGTTTGGCCTAGATAAAAATTTCAAAGGAAGGAAAATTGGTTTTCAGCTCTCATTTCTGCCTTTAGTATTCTTTCAGTGTCTTGTGCAGCCCTCTTCTTGCATAAAGCCCTTCATTTTGCTTTTTTACCAGATGTGTCCTAGGACAAAAGTTATGCGAAAGGATGGCTCACATATTCCTCTGGGAAAGGAAAATAAGGAAGTTGGCAGAGTCAGCTTGATCATATATCCAAAGGAACAAAAAACCAAAACAAAATACAATTTCATGGGACATTTGATTGCCTATTATTGTGTTGTTCATTATGAATATTTGAAAATAAACTGAAAATAATTTCAATATATGTGCCAATATTTGTTGTAGAAGATGATGAGGTAGAAAAATTATATTAAGGACTCAATAAGGCCCTTCAAATTTAAAAGAAAACAAAATAAAACATACTTTGACACTTAGCAACTTCAATGTAAAGGAGAGCAGAGAAAACTATGTTAGAAAATATGGTTCTTGTATAAGGATTGAGAGAAACAAAAGAATTGTAGTCTATACTGAAGCCTCAACTGTGTACATCATGAATATTTGCTTTTAGACAAGAACTCCTAGGGATTGGACTAGGCAAGATCCAAATAACAGCTGAGGAGGAGGAAGGGGAAGAAAAGGAGAAGGGGGAGGAGGAGGGGGAGGAGAAAAAATATAAGTAAGAAAAAATAAGTATTTAATCAAAATGACTGCAGTGTGATCTATATTATAAAAAGGAATTGAAAATGAAGACTGAAGTAAATGGAGATGTTTATAGTTATTATAACAGTTCTGTAAAGACATCAAATCAATATAAATCAGTTGTCATAATGAAGAAAGGAAAAGAAGTTTAAAAAAACGCTTACTAGGTGGCACAGTACTGGTTCTGGAGTCAGGAAGACCTGACTTCAAATCTGACCTCAGATACTCACTAGCTTGTGACTCTGGGCAAGTCAGTTTCACTCATTTCCTTCAGCTATAAAATAGGGATAAATATAGCACCTACCTGTCAAGGTTGTTTTGAGGATCAAATGAGTTAATAGTTATAATATACTTAGCAGTTTCTAGCACATAGTAGGTGCTATATACATTTTAGCTATTATTATCACATGCCAAACAGAGATATTTAAAAATTCAGGGCAACACTTGTTCAGAAAATAAACTCATTTTCAAAATCATATGGAGAAGGTGGTGGAGAATTATCAGTATCACTTCCAGCAAGATGCGGTGGAAGGAAAAATAAGTTTAAAGTAAGCTTGGCAAGAGAGCCAACTAATTATCCCAAGAATATTTATCCCAAGAATATTTATTTTAGTATGAAAGTGGAAAGAGGACAAAAATATATTAGATGGAAATGATCCACAAATATTTTTTGTAACAAACACATTTTTGCCTTCATGGACAGTGGAACCATTGCATTCAGACTTTAACACCATAGTATCAGACATACTTTTTGAAGAAGTAGCAATGGCACTGAAGAAATCAAAGATGTGTAAAGCAACTAGACTAGACCAAATGTATATAGAGAATTTCTATGCTGAAGGTAACACAGTTTTGAAGGAATTAATGGATCATTTCTCAAGGACACTAAATGTAGAGAGGTTACAAAAGCATGGACATAGTCTCAGCCTTTTTTTATTATTAACAAAAACAACAAAAAAGATTGTAAGAATTGTACTGACTACAAACTCACATGTCTTCTGTACCCTCACTGTAAAATATTTTTATGAGAATAATTTACATATGCATCAATGTCATCGATGGGAAAATTGGTATGTGTGTGTGGGGACAAGCAGATAACTTTTGCAAATGACATCTCAAAGCAGAAAACTGTGTTTCATCATAGAATAAACTGAAAGATAAAGACAATGCAAGATGCTACTATGTTTATTTTGTAATGACCATTAAAAAAGCAAAACAAAACATTTGTCTCAGTAGAACAAAATATTTCCCTAAGGGTTTTCCTTCAAATCTCCTTTCAATTTGTCAGAATTATATAAGATTGCTTGAAAAACAAAACTGAAATGATTTTTAACATTCTGATAATTATTATGAAGAAATCCTTCCTAAGATGTTGTTCATTGTTGGAGAAGAGACTCAGCAGCATGGATTCCAAGATTATTTCTGTGTGTGCGTGTGTGTGTGTGTGCACGCGCATGCATATGTGCACACACACACACATACTATATATATATATACATATATGCATGTATGTATATACATTTATATGTAGAGTAATACATTAAATTGTATTTGACATACAGAAATATAGAATAATATATATGTGTGTATGTATGTATGTATATATACATACATATACACACACACGTATATATATGCATAAATACCTCCAGATGCTTAGGGTTACAGATAATATTGTGCTAATTGCATCAAACCATGGGAAGTTACAGAGCCTCCTAACTGAGATCCTTAATCATCAAAACATCTAACTAGCCATAGTGGAAAATCTAAATGGGTGAAGAATCTCTGTTATACAGAATGTTACATGCTACTAACAGGAAAACACATAGGCCTAATTCATGAATGTATCGTGGTGAGATATTGCAAGTGAACAATGGACCAAGCCTTGAACTGAACAGAAGTAAGAAAGTGGGATAATGGAATTCCTTTGGGAAATAGAAAACTTCTTTTAATGACCCAAGTTCTCTATGACATAAAGCCACAACTTTTGAATGCCAATATTCTTGTGGTGAAACTAGAGGGCTATTAGTCATGGAACAATATAGTCTATAAAGAACTGAGGTTGGGGAATCACCCAAAGAGTAATGGGGGAAGTGCATGTGGGTATAAGTGGGCTGGAATACTTTGCAGGAAAAGAATTTCTCAGGACAAATTCTGTAAAATATGTCACTAAGGAAATGAATGATAGAAAAAGAAAACAGGTTAATCACATAACAAGGCAGACGAATAATCTTTAGGTAGCCTGCATATGCTCCATTGTTTAGTCATGATGTCAAAGGAGTATGTGAGTAAGCAGTCCACAGTTGGGCTCCTTACAGGATCACTTGGATGACAGTCACATTCAATTGGACAGGCATAAATGATGCTCACACTGATGAAATCACAGATCTACTGAATTATATGATTAAATTGTGGCATCTAAGTTGTAGGATTTTTGTGAGGTTCAAATGAAATCATGTATGCAATATACTTTAGAAATTCTAAGCTGCTATATAAACATCAATTTTCATCATCATCATTATCAATTAATCAGACAAAACCCAGAAATAGGCCCAGAAGGTAGTATGGACCTTTCATTCAGGTAGAAGAAAAGACATTCTAGATACATAAATATACAATACTACTTTGAAAACATACAATAATTATGGAGCAGAATTGTATCCAATAAGACAAATACAAAACTCTTCATGAGATTTGGAGGAATTAAAACAAATTCCTGACTTCCTGGATCATGGTAGATAGGATGTCAATGGGCAGAAGTGTGGGTGGGGGGAGTGGATTGAGAGAGGGGAGATGTGGGAAGACACATTTATAGAGAAGCTATGTGGCACAGTGGATGAGAATTGGACTTGATGTTGGGGAGGTCTGGGTTCAAATCCAGTCTTAAGTACTTATTACCTGTGTGATACCATGCAAGTCGTTTAACCTCTTCCTGCCTTAGTTTCCTTATCTTTAAAATGTGGATAATAATTTCACCTATATCCCAGGATTGTTGAGAGAATGAAATCAAACAATAGCCTAAAAGCCCTTTACAAACCTTATGACCCTACACAAATGCCAGCTATGGGTATTGTTATTGTTGTTTCATAATTCTTAATTCTTCTTCATACTGCCTTATTGATCATTTTCGTTCATTCCAATCCCACAATTATTTATTAAGTGCAGTTTTTGCAGATGAAGAATTGGACCGTAGCTCATGCTTCTGGGTTGCTTAGGTCAGCATAGTACCCAGATAGTAAAGTAAAATCATTGCTCACTCTTACTGGAACCACAAATTGTTACTGACTCTAGCATTCCTTCATGTAGCTATCTTCAAGGCTGTGCTAAATCGCCTCTGAAGTTTCTTTCTTGCTGAAAGACTTTCCACTTTCCGCCCCAAAAGAACCGCATACTCCAGTCTCAGCAGATCACTGTCCATTTAGAGTAGAGTGAGAGGGCGAACACACCAAGGCCTGAAAGCTGATCAGATCGGTCATTTCCTATTCATATGATTTGCAGCTTGTTCCGCAGAGGTCAAGGCTTTTCTGCTGTCTCTCTTTCCTCCGCTTTAAATATGGACTGCAAATAGTAAGACTTACCCTTTCCCATGTGGTATCCTAGAATTCTATTGATTATGCAGATTGTATTGATTAGCCTTTTAATCATTTATACTTTTTAACTGCCTCAGCACAGAGAGGAAAACACCAGCTGCAGGCATTAATAGTTTGTTATACTAGTCACTGGAGGAATTTAGTGGAAATTATTGACTATGTGCTTGTGACAGAATAGAGTCTGATAATTCATTTTTTACACACTCTAAGATGCCAACATCTGCCAGAACACAGTGGGGAAAAGGCATTTAAAAATATTTCCTAAATGTAATATTTGTACTGATGTCATTAAAATGAATCTCTTTGATACTAGGAAATATGCAATTTCAAGGATATAACATTTAATGGCTTTTCAATAGAGATAAACCTGTTTCATTATTTATACCAGTAATAAATGTATTTATAATAATTAAGGTTTCTTCCTATTGAGGTGCTCATAATTTAGCTTAAGGCTATATTGTTTAGTATGCCTATTCTCTACTCAAAGGTGAATTCTCTTATAAAGTCATGGAGGAGATTCATTTAGTAATTTTTTAAAGGATGAATGTGGGGACAGTGTGTAGTTTAATTTTAAAAATTAGCTCATATCCTCTTTTATGCATGCTTGGGTTAAAATACCTTGTTTTAGAAGCTAGTAAATGATGCGTACATTTTTCCCTCTGTGTGTGTATGTATCTGTGTTTATATAGTGCATTTTTAAAAACATCAGAACTGTTCTGATCCAGTAAAGGTAGGATGCCACATAAGATGGTTCCTTCGTTAGTCACAGAAAACTCCTCGACAAGAATGTAAATATATACACATTTCATCGTATTCCAGCTATTATGTTTCTTACAATTCTATGATATGATAGGAGTTGTTACCTTGAGGTAGAGAGGTTTCCAAGTATTAAAAAGTCGTCAGCAAAATGAGCTCATTCTGTTTGTGTTAGTATTATTTACTCTAGAAATACGTGAGAAGTGATGAATCCTGCTATTAGATAACTCAGAATTTATTTTCAGAAAAAAACTAATGGCAATTTACCCATCAGAAATATATCATAAATTAGTGAATGAATGGATGAATGCATGGATGAAAAATGTATTTATTAAGTGATTATGAGAATACTGTACAGATTACTTAGAACAAGCAATTTTTAATTCATCTTGTGAAAGTAATGATCATGTGTGCATTTCAATTGACACACTAGGATGGCTTGGGAACAGATGAAAGCATATTAAGCATGTTCCACACTTTTGTATTGTTCTTTGAGCATTGAGTGCTGAAATTTGTGCCATCTTCACATATTTCATTGGTCTTTCTTGTTTTTGTTTTTAAATCTGTGGGTTTTTTTTAAAGAGTTGCTATTACTTCAAAGAAACACGCAAATGCACCCTTCACTAACTATTAGAAATATCTCAATGGCTGTCAAGAATTTATACAATCATTCACCACAATGAAATTTGATCTATCACACCAAAGGGCAAAGGAAAAAAAATAGCAAAAAATAAAAAAAAAACAAACAAAACAACAACAATTCTTGTTGTGAAACAGCTTCATTAATACTCAGAAAATAATCAAATATCTTCAGAGGATTTGGCATCTTGATGATCTGTTATTGATTCCTCCAGTGTTCACTATAACCTTCTTGAAATTAAAAGAATGCAAAAACAAGATTTTTTTAAGGAAAGCTACAAAATCTTTGCTAAGAAAGGGGAAAAAAACCTTAGCATTGGTAACTTATATTGAACTAGCTGTCCATTAAAATCCCCAAATCTTTTACAGAACATATACTATCCTGCAGTTTCTACCTCCCCTATATTACACTAACAAAGTCATTTTTTAATCTCAAGTTTAAGCTTTTGCATTATCTCCTATTTGCTTTGATCTTATTAGATTTAACATGATATCCCATCCTATCAAAATCTTTTGAGATCCTAATCCTGTTATTCAGTGTTAGGTATCCTAAGATTTTGTCATTGGTAAATTCGATAAGCATATATGATAGCCTTTATCCTAGCCAGTCATAAAAATGTGGAACCACATAGAGTCAAATTTTCAGGGTCTCCACAAGACACATTCCAAATGGGCAGCAACTCCACAATGAATATTCTAATTCTATACATTCAATAAGTTTCAAATCCATTCAACCATGCTACATTTGAGCTTCTTTTTGAACTCTTTTAGCTTTTCTAGATCATCACTCACAATCCCTTTAACAATATCTTTTTGAATTTCCCAGAGATTGAAATCAAGTTCATGGGCCCCTAGTTTACAGACTTGATCCTCTTTTGCTTTTTGAAAATTTGAATATTTGACCTTCCCCCATCCTTCAGCATTTTTTCTGTTTGCTATGATTATTTATATATAACTCACAGTGGCTCAACAATCATATATACCAATCCCTTTAGTACCTAAGTTCTCCAGTTTAGTAACTAAAGGCCAGAAGATTTGACTTGATCAAGGAAGGGAAGCTGGGTATTTTCTTTCTATCTCCTCACTCGTCTTGGGTGTTGATTCCCTATTACCCATTATTGCCTCTTCATTCCGACCCAGAGATTATTCTTCTTAGCGGGGAAATCAGAAGAGAAATAAAACAAGGAACTCTTGTCTTCTCTTAGTTGTCAGTTATCAATGTCACATCCACCCCCAAGCAATGGGACTACCCCTTCTTTGATCTTCCTTTCCCCATGTATTACTTTTAAGCCCTCTTTTTATTGTCTTTAGCTTTCTTGATATCCTCAGTTCCTTTTAAGCTTTAGTCCTCTTGATACCAATTTTACATAATTATTCCAAAATTTTGTATTCATACTTTGTTCTCTGCCTTTCCTTCTATAGTCCATATATGCATATATTTATAAATTTTATTTATATACATACAAACAAATATATGTGTATGTATATATTACATATATGCATGATACATGCAAACCTATATACATATATAAACATATACACACAATCAGAAAATCCTTTTCTACCTGAATCACTCTCTTTAGATAGACAAATCCCATTTTTTCTCTTTAGTAGATTTGTTTCTTATTATGCCTTGAGAATTTCCCATGCATCCTGGGCTGACTTCCCTAATAAACTTCTGGTACTTGGGATCATAACTAGCCTTACTCTAAACCCTTTGGAATCTAGTTCCCAAAAATCTAGGGTGCAGATCAAACTATGCCTGGCTTTCCTTTTCTTTATCACAGATTCTAAGAAGGAATACTTACCTCCAATCCAAGATTTCCATCATTTTCACTCACTGGAGTTCCTCCCTCTTTAGGGAGAGTCAAATCCAGATGAACCTTGTTGGTGTTTCTACCTTTTCAAGGATGAAAGTATCAAATATATAATTATAAAAGTAAGAGGATATTATATTTTAGCACTGGAAGAACTGGATATCTGGATAATTGAAGTCTCTTCTTGGTCTTTGTAATATTTTAGCAAGGTTTGGACTTTTATAAAATGGCTTGCAATTATATTTTTTTTTGCCTAGAGGAGGTTAGAATTGTTACAGATGTATAAATTATTTGGAAGCTGGTGTCAATAGAATACTGGGTTTATAGAAATGAATGAATGATGATTATTTAGAAAATCATAAGCTTAATTTTTTCTTTATATTTTATATTGGTGTAATTTTAACATTTTATAAAATCATGATTTATATAGACATGAGTTAAAGCTATCATAGTATTACAATCTTTATTTTAATATTTTATCTTATTAATAAGATCTCATGAATTTTGTACATCATGCAACAAAATTAACAAATGGGTTTTAAGACATTGACTGAGGTTTTATAGAGGATACATGTATTCTTTAGAAATTGTCAATAGTATCCTGTTGCCTCTACAATAAAATATTAAATCCTTCTGGCATTTAAAACCATGTATAATTTTATTCTTTTCTCTTGACTTATTTCATGTTATTCTCCTTTTTAATAAATCTATATTGTAGTAAAATTGGACTAAGAACTATTCTCTAAACTCAACCCTCCATCTCCCACCTCTGCACATTGCATAGGTTGTCTGACACGCCTGGAATGCATTCTGTCTTTGTTCTACCTATCAGAAGCCTTATCTTCCTTCAAGACGTAGCTTAAGCTCCCTCTTTTGTGCATCCTTCCCTACACTGCCTTCCCAGTGAGAGCCCTCTCTTATCTGTATTTACCTTGAATTATGCCTATTTGTCTATATATTCTGAGATCCTGACTGCTGTGTCCCCAAAATTACAGCTTCAAATCTTCCTACAATACTGTCCCACCATCGATTCTACTGTACTTCCCAACCTGGAGCCACACTTACCTGATTGATTGAGAGGCCGCCATATCTAGCTGGTTCCGGTCACTTAAATGCTTTCATGGCCATCTTCGTCCTGTGCCCTAAAGTGCATAACCCCCCTATCACTCTCATCTTCCCAATAATCATTTTCCTCTTTCTGCCCTTAGAACAGTTATAAAATTAACACAGTTTCCTCCAAGAGGGGATAAGTCAATTGATTTCCTCTTTCAATTGATGGTACCACTTGCTAACCCTGGGACTCCCTAGACTAAAACATCATTTCCTTGCCACTACTCCCATAAATGTGGTGCCTCCTCTTATTAGGATGTAAACTCTTTGAGGGCAGGAACACTCTTTCTTTGTTGTTCCATCTCTATGTGCTTGGCATGTATGAGAACTGAACAAATACATTTCATTCATTCATCACATTATATTACCACTACCACCACTACCCATGCAATGTAAGCTTGTAATGGTAGGGATTCATTTCAGTTTTTATCTTTGCATCTTCAGTAGTAGCAAAGCATTGTATATGTTGCAGGCACATATATATGTTTGTCAAATAGAACAGCATTGAAGAAGTTTATAATCTATTTGGGTAGATGACATATATTTGGGAAAAACTAGATAAAATATGAGGTAATTGATGGTAAGTGCTATAGACTTTCACAACATTTCATTGGTGGGAAAGATTACAGGGAAGCAAGGAAAGCTTTAAAGAGGAGGTGGGAGCTAAATTTGGAACAGATTTTAGTTGAACAAGGGAGAGGATTCTAGAATGGGAAAATAAGAATGATGGCATGAACCAAAGTAAAAATGTGGGAAAGGAAGGACAAGATTTGGTCATCAATCACTAGATTAACCTAATTGGAACAGAGGGTTTATTTGATAGGGACTGTGTAAGAAGTTTGCAAAAAACAAGATAATTCTGATCAGGGGTCCTCCACCTCTCTCTCTCTCTCTCTCTCTCTCTCTCTCTCTCTCTCTGTCTGTCTGTCTCTCTCTCTGTCTCTGTCTCTCTCTCCACTCCTCTCCTTTGGCATTCTGATAAATCTTATTAATCCCTTTCCTCAGAAGGTTTTTAACATAATTAAAGGAAAACATAATTTGCAAATAAAGTCTAGTGACAATAAAGAGAGAATTTATTTTTATCCTATACAAGTTTATATGTCACCTGAAACTTATCCATAGATTCCTTGGGGTTAAGAAACCTTTGCTTCAGATCATGTAGGGCCTTCAACACAGTCAGGATGAGGAGTGGATATTTGTAGACTGGGCATCAGTTACCTATGGTGAGCATTTCCTCAAAATGTTTCACTTTACAATGTGATGTGTTACAGAGCCTTCACTTCTTGATGCTTGAGAGTGCCACTTGTTCCCTCCCTTTTTGATACAGATGAACATGCATATGTTCTTAAGCTTAGTCACTAATATATTTCTGGGTCTATTTGTCCAAGACATCACTGAAGGCTCAGAACTAAGCTAATCACATAACAATACCTGCAAGAAATAAGTGATCACAACTCTGTTATGATCAGGAAGTAGAGCCCTGATTAGGTGTCTTGCCAAGCATTCCAGTTCTTGGGAAGCTGGATTCTTGCATTTTCTCCTCCTAGTCCTTTCAAGGACTTGGCGTCTCTCTTCTTACAGGCTTCCTAACAGAGTGCCTATTAAACTGACCAGGCATTTGTCTGTTGCAGGGTCTGTAAACTTGTTTCTAAATATTTTGATAACTGAATTCTAATATTATGAGTTTCCTCTGTAATTCTATGTATTTTTAGTTTGTGCATTCAAAAAAGATTATTTTCCTAAGAAGTGGTGATTGGTTCCACCAGACTGCCTAAGGGCTACACACACACACACACACACACACACACACACACACACACTCTCTCTCTCTCTCTCTCTCTCTCTCTTTTTCAGGTCATTGTATATTCTTTCTTTTATTTATTTTATACTGAATTTAAGAAATAAAACATTTCCATAACTTAGCAGAATGATAAAAAGATTATTGTATGTGAAACTGCAAGTGCATTATGTACAACTTGGAGTCAGGAAGATGCGAGTTTACATTTTTCCTCAGATCCTTACTAGCTGTGGGACTCTGGGAAAATCACTTAACCTCTCTGTTTAATAACACCTATGTCACGTGGTTGTTGTGAGGATCAATTAGGTCATAATTGTCCAGCTTGCCACAGCCTCTGGTACGTAATAGGCATGCGATAAATTCGTGTTTCCCTTGTCCCCTTCAGAGTTCTTAGTTTTCTTTAGGCCTAGCTCAAGCATCATTTTGTGACTCATTTCTTGAGCTCCTCAAATGCTAGTACCTCTCCTACCCTCATCTTCTTCTATTTTACATATTTGTGAATGTGTAAATATAATTTTCCACTTTAAGACCGGAAACTCCTTGGGGACTTGGACCATTTTCACTTTTTTGTGTCCTCAATACCTAGTACAGTACCTGGAATGTTTTTGAAATAAATGCTCATAGACTAATTGATAAATCATACCACTGATAATTGAGAATTTAACTTAATCTTCACAATTCACAAGAAGTTAGCTTACAGTTCAACCACATACCAGAAATAATTCCATTCAACCAAGATTTATTTAATGCCCAGTGTATACAATTCATGGTTCTAACTTCAAGGAAGTAAATAAACAGAAGCAAGAAAAATTTTAAAAAATTCTTGCTCTTTCAGAATATTTATTATACTAGAATCCTAGGATACTATTCAGAACCTTGGCCTAGGGCACTCTTCAAAGCTTATATGTTGGAAATACAGTTTTATGAGTATGAATATGAAATAAAGATAGTAATATTTTAAAAAGAATAATTTTATGCCAATATGCTCAGTAAAATCGTAGTATAGCAGATAGAGAGCCAGCATAGAGTCAAGACAGACCTGGGTTCAAGCCCTATCTCTGACACAATCTGGATACATGATCGTGGCCAAATCTATCAACCTCCCAGTGTCTCAAGCAATTCTCTTAAGAGTTAGTCCTCAAAGAATAGATTGCTCTAGTCATTGACTACTCTGTCTTGTTTACCTAACCTATCCCACTGATCCACCACTCTTTTTCTTAGCCAGTACCAAGTAGTTTTGATGACTGCTGCTTTATAGTATGGTTTAATATCTGCTATGGCTAAGCCAACTTCTCTAGCATTTCTTTTCATTAATTCCCTAGATATTCTAGACCTCTTGTTCTTCCAGATGAATTTTCTTATTATTTTATCCAAAACCCAAAGAATTCAGCTTCTGGGCTAAGAATTCACTATTTCACAAAAATTGCTGCTGGGAAAACTAGAAAATCGTAGGGCAGAAACTTGGCATAGACTAATATCTTATACCATATACCAAAATAAAGTCAAAATGGGTTCATGATTTAGGAATAAAGGCTGATACTATAAGCAATTTGGGAGAGCAAGGAATAGTTTACCTATCAGATTTATGGGAAAGCAAAGAATTCATGACACAACAAGAGATAGAGAGCATTACAAAATGCAAAATGGATAATTTTGATTATGTTAAATTGAAAAGTTTCTGTATGAATAAAGTCAATGCAACAAAAGTTAGGAGGCATTGCAACAATCCGGCTAGCAGCTGCTGTAAAATCAACAATAACCAGCTCACAGAACACTGCAAAAGCCCAGGTTCTTTTGATCTGCTTTACTAAGGAAAGCAATATTAAGGGGTTAACAAGCTTACTTTAATTCAGCATACAAATACCATTCACTTAGTTCAGGGGAAAAAGCCAGCACCCTGAACTTCAGAGCAAATACAAACAAATTACAAACATTGACAGGCCAAATACAATTCATAGTTACCAACATCTAAGTTCAGCCAGGGAGCTCATAACAAGGGCTGGCCCAGAGTTCCTCATGCCACTACTGCTGTGGGTCAGAGCTACTGAAAAAGAGAAAGCCAACCCCTGGTTTTATATCTTTTTCATGGTCAAGGGTGAGTCACACAGGTGACTCACCCACATGACCTAAAATTGCCACAAAGAGCCAACTTAAACCCATGTGGTCTAAAAACCTCTGATGTCACAAACATGTCACTCAAACCCATGTAAACTAGGCTTTCCCTTGAGGCAAGGAGGTCATCAAGGACTCCCAATTTAATCAAGGAAATAAAGGCCAAACTCTTTAAGGGCACTTGGTTGAACTAAGTGCTAAGAGCCCATTTTGATTGCCAACACAGGAGGGAAGCAGAAAATTGGGAGAGAATATTTACAACTAGTGTCTCTGATAAAGGTCTCATCTCTAAAATATACAGGGAACTGAGCCAAATTTATAGGAGTGCGAGTCATTCCCCAGTTGAGAAATGGTCAAATGATATGAACAGGCAGTTTTCAGAGGAAGAAGTTAAACATATCTATAGGCATATGAAAGAAAAATGCACTAAATCACTACTGATTAGAGAAATGCAAATCAAAACAACCCTTAGTTACCACATCTCTCCTGTCAGATTGGCTAAAATGACAAAACAGGAAAATGATAAATGCTGGAGAGGATGTGAGAAAATTGGAACACTATTACATTGCTGGTGAAGTTGTGAACTGATCCAGCCGTTCTGGAGAGCAATTTGGAACTATGCCCAAAGGGCTATAAAAATGTTCATATCCTTTGACCCAGCAATAGCACTTCTAGGGCTGTATCCCAAAGAGATCACACAAGTGGGAAAAGGACCTGTATGTACAAAAATATTTATATCGGCTCTTTTTGTAGTAGCAAAGAATTGGAAATCAAGGGGATGCCCATAAATTCGGGAATGGCTGAACAAGTTGTGGTATATGAATGTAATGGAGTACTATTGTGCTATAAGAAATGGGGAGGATACGGATTTCATAATAACCTGGAAAAACCTACAAGATATAATGCTGAGTGAGCGGAGCAGAACCAGGAGAACATTATACACAACCACAGATATATTGATTCTGTGATGACTAATCTTGATAGACTTGGCTCTTCTCAGCAATACAATGTTCAAAGACAACTCCAAAGGATTCATGATGGAGGGAGCTGTCTACATCCAGAGAAAGAACTATGGAGTTGGAATGCAGGTTGAGGCAAACTATTTACTCTCTTTTTTTTCTCTTTTGTTTTTGTTTTTGGTTTTGTTTCTTCTTTCCCATGATTCATTCCATTAGTCACAATTCTTCTTTTCAGCTTGACTATTGTGTAAATGAGTTCAATGCAAAGTTATGTGTAGAAGATGTATAATATTCCATGCTGTGTTGGGGAGGGAGGGGAGCAGGGGAGGGAAGAAAATGTGGAACTCAAAATCATGCGGAACTGAGTGTTGTAAACTAAAAATAAAATATCTTAATTAAAAGAGAGTTAGTCCTATTATTAATAGATATAAAAATGTTGTGAAGATTCAGTTCAGTACAGTAATGACTTTAGTTTGTAAAACCTATTCAAGGTGACAATAAAAAAGTCCCAAGTAGAAATGTCTATGGGAGTGAGAGGTTTCAGTTTGAGTCATGGCAGAGGAACAGGTTGGAACATTGGAAGTCACCTTCATGTAGGTGGTAAATAAAGTTAGGTGCATTGTATCTTCCAGAAACACTGACATGACTTGAACAATGCACCTTTTACAACATGTAATGAGTGGTAAATTATAATATAGTCTATATATTTAGGAAATCTATGCTAGAGAATATGGAAGGAAAACAACAGTTAATCAAAACTTGGGGTTCTGGGAAGAATATTTCCTCAGAAGAATGTGAGAGCCTTCATAATGATAAAGCGTCCTGTGGGAGCTGATCCTGAGTCCAAAGGAGAACATCAGGGTAAAGAGAAAAATGACTAGGACATTAAAAGCAATTAGGGACCTGGATACAAATGCTTCAGCCTAAGGAAAGACATTTATCTTTTGTGGAGGATCACAATGGCTTCTACCACTGATACTGTGAATCTAGTAAAATGCCCATGGATCACATATAAAAAGTACCAAAATGAAAGTTTAGTTATATTTAGAGTTTATCTGATAAGTCTCAATGCCACATCACTTAACTTGACTATTTACTCTCTTAAATTACACTTTAACTACTTTTGCTTGTTATCCTCAATTGGATTCTAAACACTGCCTCCTCCCTGCCCTCCCTCTTTTTTAGATTCTTTTATACATTGCCTGTCCAAAGAATGCAAGATCCTTGGAGGACAGGGATTAAATTTCTTTTTGTTTGTATTTTTATTCCCAGCATTTAACATAGTGCTTGGCATATAGCTAGCACTTAATAAATGCTCGCTTACTGACTAAACGACTGAACACCTTATTTCTTCTTCTCTTCTCCTCCTCCTCCTTCTCCTCTTTCTCTTCCTCCTCTTCCTCCTCTTCCTCTTCTTCCTCCTCTTCCTCCTCCTCTTCTTCTTCCTCCTTCTTCTTTTTCTTCTTTTCCTCCTCTTCCTCCTCCTCCTTTTCTCCTTCCTCCTCTTCCTCTTTGAAGTGTCTAGTGTAGTACAGGACATATGGTAGTGTGGTATACCAAGAAGACCCCTGGATTTGGAATCCAAGGTCCTAGTTTCGCCATGTATTAACCCTGTTACCTCAGGTGAGTCACTTTCCACCTTTCAACCTCAGTTTCTTCAACTGTACACTTAAGTAATGTTTTCATAGTTTGTCTTGCTGAGTTATGAAAATCACAGACTTACAGCTGAAAGAGAAATTTAGAGGTCACCTAGTCCATGGCTTCTTAAACTTTCTCCACTCCCAGCCCCTTTTTGCCTGAGAAATTTTTAGGAGACCTTGGCAAATATAGGTTTGTAAAATAAGTATGAAAATCAAACATTTACTCATAATAAATCATAAAGAAATTTATTTTAAAATTATTTTTGGCATACTTATAATTTTACCATTTATAAAGACAAAAGCAAATTTGCATACTAATGAGATGGATGTGCTTGTTTATTTTTACATAAAGAATTAAATCTTGGTGGAATATTTGATTCAGCAGGACTTAGAACATTTTCAACATTTTTCAGATTTGATTGCTATTTTGACTTTATAATCATCAATTCTGTGTTCAGAACCAAGGCTGCAGTGATACCCTGCGATGCAACACGTGCACTCACTGCCAGAAACACTTCAAATTCATTACGCTTTGGATTTTGAATTAATTCTTGGTCATGTGTTCAGAAACCTTTTACTGTTGTCAAATTTTTGGCGACCCCCACATTCAGTTATATGACCCCATATGGGGTCATAACCCACAGTTTAAAAGGCACTAAATTCTAGTCCAATCTCCTCATTTTATAGATGAGCCCATGTGGCTAAGGGACTTTTCCAAGCTCAAAAACATGACGTGGTCGTTCTGCAATTTGAACCCAGGCCCTTTGATTACAAATGCAGCCTTCTTTCCACTGTACTCTGCAGATCAAATGAGATAATATATGTAAAGTGCTTTCTAAACCACAAAGTGTTATGTAAATGTGGACTAGTATTATAATAGCTACTCAGTGAATAATTGTTGATTCATTTGCTATACAAAATAACCTCTGTTCCTGCTCTTCACCATCTGTTAGTCTTTTATGACTAAAGTGCCATTCAAATTTGTCATTTTAATAATTTTTCCTAGTCCTATTCTGTGGGCTAAAATAGTAAAAAAGAAAAACTATGACATGCTACCATCATCCTAAGACTAAAGGGCATGTTTTCTTGCTAGTTTTCCTTATGCTCCACTTATCCAATCAGTTGCCAAAACTTGACATTTCTACCTCCACATTCCTTTTTTGTTTCAATCCATTCTCTTTACTCAAACAGCCACCCCCTCCTTTCAAGACCTCATCACCTCTCATCCTAGAGCGTTTCTGTGCCTTCTAATTGTTCTCTGGGAATTGTTTCTTCCCACTCCTGCCTGTCTTCCACGAAACTGTTCAAGTGAAATTCCTTAAGCCCAGGAATGACCACAACACACTTCTGCTCAATAGACTCTATTCACTCCCTGTTACCCGTTAGATAAAATATAACATCCTCTATTTAGCTTTAAAAGCCCTTCGCAACCTCACACAAATCTATCTTTCCAGGGTCATTGGATATTTCTCCTCTTCCTGCGTTTTGTAACCTAGTCAAACTGACATTTTCTCTTCTTCGCATAGGATTTTCCACATTCCATCTTGATGCCTTTTCAGGGGCTGTCCCCACATGCCTGCAAAGGATTCCCTCTTCACCTCTACCTCATAGAGTTCCTCTGTTCCCTTCAGGGCCTAACTCATGCACAAGCTTCTACATGAAGATTTTCTCAGTCTTCCCCATGACTGATAGAGTTTTCCTCCCAAACTCCTCTCTCTCTCTCTCTCTCTCTCTCTCTCTCTCTCTCTCTCGCTCTCGCTCTCGCTCTCTCACTCTCTCTTTCTGTCTTTCAAGAAAAAGAGACAGAGGGAGAGACACACACAGAGAGAGAGAGAAACAGAGACAGAAAGACAGAGTGAAAGTGGTGGGAGAGGGACAGAGAGAGAAAGAGAGGGAGGGAGGGAGAGAAAAAGAGACAGAAACAGAGACAGAGGGAGACAGAAAGAGACAGGGAGAGAGAGTTGTCCTACTCCACCCTCCACATTAGAAGGCAAACTGCTTACAGATATGGATTGTTTTGATCTTTGTATCCCCAGTACCTAGCACAGTGTCTGGCACATAGTACATGCTTAATGTTTGATGCATGCTTTTTGAATGATTGATTGATGTTCAGTAAGAAGTATGTGTTTGGAATTTTTTTAATTCAAAAATCAAAAATTTGTTATCTAATAAATTACTCCATTTTATGATTCAACTAAATCCAATTCATAACTCCATTCGTTTTAGAGGGTTTTAGACATATAAAATATATGTGTGTGCATATGTATACTACTCTATTATAACTCATGCACTAATTTCTACTTATAAACCTAAGTACACATATATACATATACACACAGTTGTTAGCTTATTTAAAAAAAAAGATTTAACATAGTGATTCTATGTGTGTCCCCCTCCAAAACCCATCCTCTCAGTAGGATGCAAATTCTTGTTAGCATAGAATAGTTTTGTATTTTTATTTTTTATTTATTTATTTGGGAAACAGAGCCTATTAGGGTGCCATGCATGTAGTAGGAACTTAACAGATATTTGTTGAATTTAATCTAATTGATTCACTACAAATGTATTTCAGTGATTTCTGTATTAAATTGCTGCAGTATTTTATTCATGTTGGCAAGGTGACCAGTGAAGGGGGCATTGGCATAGTCTAGGTGTGAGGTGATAAGCCTGAACTCCCAGAGAGCATTTGTAAATTAAGCTAGTGCAAGAGACCTTTTATTACCTGTTAAGCACATATTATAGAGCTGCTCTGAAATCTTTACAAGACCAAAATTTATGGCTTAATTAGACTTGATAATCTATAAAATTTGGGCACTTCAGAGTTTGGTTCATATAGGGACTTTTCACATAAGCTATACAACTTCATTTACACTGTTAGCTGAAGTACTATAGATAGAAAACCAATGAAGGAATAACTTGTAAAATACTGAAGATTTTATCCAATATTTGTTAAATACAAGCCTGAATTTCTTGACATTTCTTGCCCTTGTATTGTTTTCTTTCCTTTTGCCTTTGAGCCTTTGCTTAAACTGCTTGGAAATATTTAGAATACTCTCTCTTTACCTGCCTGCCATTCCAAATCCATTTCTTTAAGTTACAGCTGAAGGCCCTCCACCTCTAAAGTATTTTTGCCTATTATTCTCCAAACCACTGACATAATCTCACTTCCTGGTCTTATGGTCATTTTCTTCATAATTAAAAGATTAGTGAGAACTTTTGGAAAATAGAGGGGAAAAGGCAAAGCACCTAGTTATTTTCCATCTCCTCTCCCTCACCTGAGAGTATCCATTATTTCATTTCATAGGTACAAATTCTGATTATGCTTTCTTCTTCCCCCCCCCCACCCTATTCAACCTGAGGATGATCATCTGGGTCACAGGAGAAGCTGTCAGTGTGATCATTATTTGGCCACACACCTTCCATATGAGATCTAACTATCTCTCTACCTTTTAAAATACCTTATGTATATTAAACACAGTTCACTTCCTGCTAAATCTGAGTGAGGGGAAAGGGCAAGGGAAATATGATCTGGCAAGGTAGTATCTGGTCCTTTCGGGAAGATTGCCAACTTAGAAGAAAATGGATTGCTTAGGGCACACTTTTTTTTCTTAAGGACAATAATAGTGCCTATTTATAGGCCAAGGCAGAGTCCAATTCACCATGAGTATTTATTTATTCACTATTTAAAATTCTATCCATCATATGAGATGCTTCAGGGCTGGGGTGAACAGATGCTGCTTCTTAGATTTCTTTTAAAAAATAATATTTCTTGTGTTTTGAGAAACCTTTCCATGTTAAGTTTCAGTTTGGGGTCTTAATCATAGAATTTCTTATTGAGAAACCACTCAAGCATTGTATCCCTACAGCATATCCAACTAAAGCTATCACTCTTGATCCCAAATTCTTAGTGCTGGGCAGTGACCCTTGGAAGTAGAATGTGACCAAGATAAGGAGGTGACTTTGTATATCTCGAGAATGTATGATTAGCTTGTGGTAGTCCCATTACAACAGCAGAGCTAGAGGTCAATAAGTATGCTTACCTCTGAACACCCCTTCACCCCACTTCTGGACACTTGCACAAACAATCCCTGTGTCTAAATGGAGAGAGTGCCCTACTTGCAGTCAGGGTTCTAGTTCTGAACTTACTAGTTTCATAACCCATGGCAAGGAATTTAACCTCTGTGAGCCTCTGTTTCCTCATCTCTAAAATGATGAGAGTTGAGTTACATGGCCTCTGTGGTACCTTCCAACTCTAAATCCATTATCATGGAATCACAGAATTTGAGAACTGAGGGGACCTCAATAGCCATCCAGTCCAACCTTAATTTGTAAAGATCTTCTGAAACCTGACTGTGTTAGGCATCCCTCCTAGATGACTCATCACGATAACATACTCAATAAGTGGTTGCCTAGCATTCACTTAAAGACCTCCAATGAGAGGGTTCCTTCCTACCACCTCACAAAGCATGACATTTTGCTTTTGGACAGCCCTAATTTTGAAGAACCATTTGCTAATGTCAAGCCTAAATTTGCTTTTCAGCAACATCTACCCATTGCCCCTAGTTTTGTTCTCTAGGGCTAAACAGAATAATTCTAATCTCTTCTCCACAGGTCTGCCCTTCAAATACTTGATCACAGATAACTTGTTTCCACTTGAGTTTTCAAGTTTCCTTTTCTTCAATATAGACATACCCAGTCCCTAGACTAATCCTACATAACATGGACTGAAAGGTTTTTTTTTGTTTGTTTGTTAATTTTTTTTTCCATCCTTCTTGCCCTCCTTGGGACACTCTCCCATTTATGAATTTTTTGTTTTTGTTTTTGATAGGGTTTTTTGGCTGTTTTTCTTTTTTTTTTTTTTTTTTTTTTTCTGAAGCCATGATGCTCAGAACTGAACACAATAGTCTGTGTAGTCTGATGGGAGCAGAATACAATGGATTTACTACTTCCTTCTTCCTGGAATCTGTGTTTCTCCCAAATCAACTCAAGATAACATTAAATTTTTGTTGCTGCTACAACACACTGCTGATTCACATGGACCTTGAGGTCCACTAAAACCCCCAGCTACTTTTCATAACAACTGCTGTCTATCCATGCCTCCCTCATCCTGTATTTAACACTGAATTTCATCTTATTAGATTCAATACTTTAACTTGTAAAGACCTTCTGAATTCTGACTCACAATCTAGTATGTTAGGCATCCCTCCTAGATTTGTGTCATCTGAAATATTGATTGCATATCATCTCTACCTTTATATAAATTATTAAAATATTAAGTATTACAGGGTTACAGTTCCCTGAAATACTTTACTGGAGATCTTCAGCCATGTTGACAGTGAAACATTAAAAACTACTCTTTGAGTCTGACCATCCAATCAGTTTTGAATTGCTTTGATTGTATTATCATTTACTCCATATCTCCCCATTTACCCCCATAAAATTAGTATGAGATACATTATCAAAAGCTTTGTTAAGACCTGGGTAAACCATATCACCTGCATTTCCCTTATCTACTTGTTTATCAGTCCTATATCAAAAAGGAAATGAGGTTGGTTTGGTATGACCTGTTCTTGATGAAACCCTGCTGGCTCTTTGTAATTAATGCTTATCTTTTTCTCTGTATTTCCCATCCATCTCTTTAATGATCCTTCTAGAATTTTCCCAGGTATCAATGTCATGCTCACTGACTTGTAGTTTGCACACTGTTCTCTTCCCTCCCTTTCTCTCTCTGGTCCTGTTCCTAACTTTCTGAACTTTAAGACCATTCCCCTGCCCACATACCTTCTTTCATTGACCAAGTCCTCATTTTTAACTCTTTTTTACACATTGTTTTCCCCCATTAAAATGTAGAGCTGCTGGATGGCACAGGGGATAGGGCACTAGGCTTGAAATCAGGAAGACTCATCTTCATGAATTCAAATCTGCCTTCAGGCACGTGGTAGTTGTGTGACTCTGGGCAAGTCACTTAACATTTTGCCATAGTGTTTCATCTGTAAAATTAACTGGAGATGGAAATGGTAAAATACACCAGTTTCTTTGCCAAGAAAACCCCAAAATGGGGTGATGAAGAGGACTGAAAAGACAAAACAACAAATTAAAATGTAAGCTTCTTGAGGGCAGGCACTATCTTCTTTTGTTTTTATTTGTGTCTCCAGAGCTTATCTCAATATCTGGTTCATAGCAAGTGCTTAATAAATAAATGCTTGTTTCCTTTTTTTTTAAATCAGGGTAACATTTACCTTTCTCCAATCATTTGAAATCTTTCCAAATTTCACTGACAGCAGCACAGAAATCACATCTTACAGGTTGTACTAAATCTGGGCTAGGTGACTTGAGTTCATTAAAGATAACTTTAATGCTCTTTTACTGTTTCATTACTTATTTTGGCTATCAGCTCCCTGATAGTCATTTAGGTTTAATTACTTCCAGTGTAAAAACTCATTCTCCTTTGCACAGAAAAATAGGAACAAAATAAAATTTGAGCACTCCTGCCTTCATTGTGATGTCAGTTGTCATCATTTGATACATCTCAAGAAAATGTCTTATCCATCATTTGAGCCACCTTTTTCTCCCAATATAACCGAAACAAGTTCTTGTGATGCTTCACTGCCCTTGCCGGTTTCAGCTCATTGTAAGCTTCACCATTCATGGCACCATTTCTATAGGGCTAGGATACACTCTACATTTAACTGCTGTTAGTTGGCCATCCTCCTGTCTATGACTTGAATGCACTCATGCTCACTTGTGGTTATTCAGTCGTTTCAGTCATGTCAGACTCTTCATGACCCCATTTAGGGTTTTCTTGGGAAAGGTACTGGAGTGGTTTGCCATTTCCTTCTCTAGCCCATTTTAAGATAAGGAGCTGAGGCAGATGGGGTTACGTGACTTTCCCAGGGTCACACATCTAGTAGGTCTCTAAGGCCAGGTTTGATCTCACGAAGATGAGCCTTCCTGATTTCAGGCCCAGTGCTGTGCCACCTAGTTCCCCACCCATGCTCACTAGCACCTTTCAGAATCCTTATCCTCTTTCAAGGTTAGATTCTGTGTCACCTTTCCCATGAAACATTCTTTCCTTGCTCATTCTCTCTCTGATTTTTCTGTTGTACTTTGTCTGATCTCTCCTTTGCTCCCTTCATTGACTTTTAATAAAAAATAGCTAAAATTTACAGTGTGCTTTACTATGTGCCAAGCACTATGCTAAGCACTTTTCAATTGTTATCTCATTTTATTCTCATAACAGTCATGCGAGGTATGTGCTATCTTTACCCCTATTTTATATGTAAGGAAGCTGAGGCAAACAGATGTTAAGTGACTAGTCTAGCGTCATATAGCAGTAAATGGCTAAATTTGAATTTAGATTTTCCTGACTCCAGTTCTGGTGTTCTATTCACTGTACCACCTCACTGCCCTACCTTTCCTTTTTATTTTATTTATTTTTAAACATGTTTTATTTCCCCACACACTTGACTCTCAGTAGAACACACATTCTTTGGAAACAGGGAGTATTTCCTTTTTGTTTTTGTCTAGCACCCAATGAAATTTCTAACATTCAGTAAGTACTTAATATTTTGTGTGTGTGTGTGTGTTTGTGTGTGTGTGTGTGTGCGTGTGTGTGTGTGATGGGAAACTGTGGAAGCCAGTAACAGGCATAGGCGAAATTGGTAAAGAGATTGGCATTCCTGATGTCTGACAACAGCTAGGGAGGTCCTTAATATTGGAGTAGGTTGACAAAAAAATAAGGTAAACCATAGGTTCCAAAGTAACTGGGCTATCAAATAAGGATATCAGAAAGGGTCCTGAGGTAGAAGATAAGATGTGGGGCCTGAGATGGGCAAGAAAGAAGCCCTGTTACAAGACTTAGCAACATGAAAAGAACTTGGTCACAAAGAAAAAGGCAAGGACCCTATTATTGAAATCAACAGAAAAGATTTCAAAAGGGAAAGAGGAACCAATGGTATCTTGATGCTGGGCCACCTGCATTATAATGTATTCATGGATCCTTATATATCCCCATCTGTCTAAGGGTAGATGTAGTTTCCAATCCTGGCTGTGTCTTAAGGGTTCATAAGAGTATAAATGGCCACAATTATGAGATATAAAGGTCTTTGAGAAGCCAACCTAATCAGTTACTCTCCCCCTCCTCAAAAACTTCTCATTCCTAAGGACAGTTCTTCTAAGCCAGCTAGCCTTGAAGAAGAAAGTATCATATCAAATTAATTCATATTAAGATGTGAATGATCAATGGTTTCACTTGTCCCTCAGCAGGATATTTGCATTTTTAAAAAGGACTACTGATTAACCTAAATTGAGTTGCTAATTGGTGACATTTCAGGAAGCTATTTTTTTAAAATGGTATTGGGAAGATATGGAAGGTGGTGGAATTTGGGGGAGCAAAATTTCTTCCCACTGTAGTTCAAATTATGCTACACAGGGAAATGGTAGATGCTCTGTAAAATCAGTGGGGCTTCACCAAGAAAAATGAGATTTTATCTGTGCTCTGAAAGGAGAAGAGGATATAAATAGATGGATAAAGTTGGGAGATCTTGATTGAATATAGCATACCAGTATATGCTTTTAAGATAAATTTATAGTTCTTGCTGGATTTAGATTAATACCTCCCAGAACCAAATTTGCTTTTTTAAAAGTTATGCAATTTGATATGTCTTTCATAAAAAGTACATATAAATTTAGAAGCTGCAATAGAGGGGTGGGTTGGAAAATAAAACTTTTTTTTCAAAATCAGTTAATTTTGTGATTAATTATAAAGTACTTTAAAAACAGCACTGGGTGAGATGGCAGCTGTGGTTGGCAATAGACATGCTGTGGGGAATTTATTATTAAAGATCTTTAAAATTTAAAAACCTCAATTAAAATTTTTCTAATTGAAGTGAAGGAAAATTCTTCTTTAAAAAGCAGCAATAAGATTAGCAACATCACACAACCTTCAGGCAAAAAGTGATCTCAAATAATAATAAATTATCTGCCTATTCTTTCTGTGAGTTAAATATCATTGAAACAACTTCCTAATACCACCTCAGGCTATCATCATGTTAGATGTTTGCAGATAATCAAGGCTGGACTATTTAACTACTTGTGTGGGAATCCAAGATCAAGAAAAGAAAAGGGGTGTGTGTGGGGGGTTCTCAGAGCAGAAACACACTAGTAACTAACATGCATGGTATCCCTTCTCTCAGAGTAGATATGAGAAAGTATTTTTCTGCTGGGAGCAGAGATTATTTCTCTGTGTCAGCTGAGCTTGTCTCCTGGCCTCCCCCTCGGCTCAGTTTTTCCTCTTCTACAATCTTGATTACATTGGAGCATTCCACCTTCCTTCTCCTTTTATATCATATCCTTTTCTTGCCCTTATCTGGTTACCTTCACCTACTCCACAGCCCCAGAAAATACTGACTCAGTCCCACCGTCTTCTACTTGATAATTTCCATTTTTAAAAATACATACACAGACTTTCTTATTCTGTCTTTTCTATCAGATTGCAAACTCCTTCAGGCATTTATTCTCCCCACTTCTTTCTATTGCTATGCCCTTTCCACGTGCGCTGTACCTTATATGTACTCAGCCAGTGAGATGGATTGCATTTTTATCATTTCTTCGTAATTACTGAATTAGATGATGATAGTCGGAAAGTGCCATTTTATTTAAGTAGCAATTAAGACTTTGCCTTGTTGCACAAGTTGCACTGGTTAATGTCTTTTTTTGTCTCTCATTAGGATGCTTGTTTCTAGGATGATATGAATCAGAGAACAAATGTTTTGTTATACAGGAAGGTTTTTAAAAGAAGGTAAAATACAGAATAGAAAGACATGATTATTTCAGGTGTCCACATGATTTTTGTACTTTCTAAGAAATAAAATAGCTTAAAAATGCTTAATGCTTTTAATCTGAATATTTAATAAACTTTAAAAACTTTTCTGAGCAACATACTTGAAAGTTTGTTAAATCCTGTTGCTATTTGCCAGTTGTTTACATTTGGGTAGACATTACTTCTTAAGAACTTTTTAAACATATTTGAGGTATTTTTTTCTTGTTAACTCAGGACCTGGACTGTATTACTGACTTCATGGTAGGATATATATATTTTTTAAGAAAAGTGCTATTCCAAAAATAGCAACTTTTGAAAATTGACAAAACTGATCAATAGTTGCTCTTATGTAATTAACATTTTAAACATGTATATGCAGAAATTTTATTATGCAACCCTTTTCATTAAACTTTATCCACAGTTGATATGGTTCATGAACAATGAAATAAAATCTTAAAATCATTTTAAAGTGTTTTGAAGGATAGCACAAAACAAACTGATATGGTGGGAAGAGAAAATGCTTCAGCGAACTCCCAGAATCCAGGGGAATATACTGTTACTTTGAGAAAACTATCATTTCCCTGGCAAAAACAAATCAATGGAAATTTCCCTGGGAGGTACGGCAATAGGACTGTGAAATGAAATAAGATTGTGGCTAGATTGGAAGGAGATTCACTCTAGAGGGGAAAAAAGTGATTTCTCCAAACCTATACTCTGGCTAACTAGAGACTAATAGAGGAGTTTTTTTTTTCTTTTTTTCCCCTCCTTTTTTTCATAATATGTCTTCTGAAGCCATCCTGAGTCTTTAGAGGAAGACCAAGTTAAAACTTTTAAAAGATACTTTTCCTCTTTAAGTTTCAGTAAAACCCTATTTACTGAAGAGTCAATTTCTTGGAAACAGCAGGAGACATAGAAATAGCAAAAAGATAAGGTGTATAAGAGAAATATATCAACTTTTATATAGGCAATAGTTTTCCACTTTTTCTGTAATTGTTTACTTTACAGCTTTAAAGATTAGAAGAGAGTTCCCCAGCTATTTCTGTTAAATACATCATTGATGCGGAAAAAGCAGCTCATGATACATTTGCAAACTAGACACTTCATATCTTCAGGGTGGTCTCATTTTACCAAATAGCCAATTTCCACTATATATGGTGAGGAGAGGCAGAATAATGCAGATAACTCAACCGCGGTGCTAAAACTCATTTAAGCAAATAGAATAAAATCCGATTAATTTGAAAGGCATTGTTTCAGAATGGGTGAAAATTTGTCTCATGGGTTGACTGAAGTTTACTTTTGTATTACCTTTGGGAAAAAGAAAAAAAAATAGTTTTCTTAGAATATTGCAGAGGTAATACTAAAAATGTTGGCGAAAATAAACAGTTATAGAAAGTTATATTTGGAAAGCACTTAAGGTATCATTTTGTCCAGCTTCGTATTCACTGTAAAAAATTCCTTCCCTCTTTCCTTTGTTCCTTCGTTCCTTCATTCCTTTCTTCCTTCCTTCCTCCTTTCCTTCTTTCTTTCCTTCCGTCTTTCCTTCCTTTCTTCCTTCTTTCTTCCCTCCCTCTTCCTTCCTTCCTTTTTCTTTCTCTATTTCTTTCTCTCTTCCTTCCTTTCTTTTTTTCTTCCTTTCTTTTTTTCTTCCTTTCTTTCATACTTTCCTTTTCTCCCAAGCAGTGATTGAATCAAACTCCAGTGTGGATATCTGTTGTGTAATTTTGGGTCTTTAAGAGTCCCCCAGGTACATCAAACAGTTATATGACTTACCCAAGGTCACACAGCCAGCATATATCACAGGTAGCATGTGAATCCTGGTGTTCCTGAATACAAGGCATATTCTTCCTCCATTACATCACACTATTTTATTCAATAATTTAGAGGCAGTAAATTACAGAAAGACCAAAAATATAAGAAGAAAAGAGAAGAAAAAAGGAGAGTTGATGGAGGAAAAGGTCAACTATCATAATGAAAGACCTTGAGACTTTGACACATGAAAATAAGTTGAAACAACTTGATAAGTTTTGCCAAGAGAAAGAACATAGGGATTTGGCAGCTGTGTTTAAGCCATGGAAAGTCTGTCTTTGAGGGAGTAATTAGACTTGTTCTGTTTGGTCCCAGGAAGCATAATCAGGAGTAGAGGACTAAAGTGGCAAAGAGGCAGATTTAGGCCTTATAGCCAGAGAATCTTCCTAACAATTACATATGTGCCAAAGGTGAATGATCTGCTTCAAAGGTTTTAGGGCTCCTATTCCTGGGAACTTTTCAATCTGTGGCTTTTCAGGTATGTTATGTTGGGGATTCCTTTGTGTCTGTGTAGAACTGCTGATACTCATTAATAGCTTCTAATCTTGTTTGGTCTGTCCCTCATTGTCCCAGCAGCTCACTGTGTTTATTTTCATTCTCTTTTCTTTGGTCATTGCATTCTTTGCTTTCATGATTCTCTCTTATTATCATCCATCAAGCTCCAGCCCAAGTTCCATGTCTTCTTTTAAGCTTTCCCTGTTATCTCAGCCCTCATTGAGCTCCTATTTAAATCCTTACATCGCTTTGTGACTTTATACTTAATATATTGCTGTATTATTATGGCTTTATACTTAATAATACAGTTTTGATGGTTTGAAAATTGGTTCATCAATCTTGTCTCCCCACCCATATTGTTAGGCTTTTGAGGGTAAAAATGAATGAATCCAATTACATTCATGGATTGCCAATTCAAAACGATTATTCTGTGCAACATAATCAAAAAACAAAAAGCTGTGACCTTCGGTTTCATTTAGAGGCATTGGGTTCAGAATAGTGAAGGGGAGCAACCCATTGTTCTCTGTTTTGTTTGGACTACATTTGAAATAGTGGGGTTAGTTCTGAGTGTCACATTTTATTGAGGACATCAACAAAGTATATATTCAGAGTAGAGAAACTAGTGATAATGCAGTTAAGCGACATGTCCAGATCACACAGCCAGTAAGTGTCTGAGGCCAAACTTGAACTTAGATTTTATGGATTCCAAAACTAAATCTCTATACATGGTACCACTTAGAGCAAGGAAACAGATATACACAGATATATTATGTAAAATATGTGGGGGGTGGAAGGGAGGGAGAAAAGGAGAGAGAAAGAGAGAGAATTGAGAACTGAAAGGATCAGGTAAATATTCACAGAAGAGAAAGTACATTAAAATGTAGGATAATTTGAGGTTATCAGATGGGAAAGAAGAGGAAGCTTATAGTGGATGTCCTTGATTTTCTTAGTAAAGTAGTACATGATGATATCTACTGAGTTTGGAACTGGCAGAGGGGTGAGAGAATGTGAGTATGTAGCAGTTAAGGCTTAAGTGAAATCAAATCACATGAATTTATATTGGACCCAGTCCCCTCTATAAGGTCTACCTCAGGGGATTTTCAGGATCTCAAGAGAATGCAATGAAAATATTATTGGTGGGACTGATTTAGGATTGAGGATTAGTAAATAAGGAACTGCCATAGTAGGACAAAATGGTGAGTCAAGAAAGCAGGACAGATTACAGTTAACCTGGTCAACCATAAATTCAAGACTATAAAGGGGGAAAGGGAGATGAGAACACAGGTGATGAGTTAGAGCTCGAACAATAGAGAGTCATGGAGGAGCAAGAGGTAATGGGGAGGAGGAATGGATTGAGGAGGTGTGAGGCAGAAAGATCAAGACAAGAGGCTTTGATCAAAGAATTTCTGAGATCAAAATAACATAAATGACACAATGATGACTGATGGTGAGATGAAGGCTATGGCAACCCCTTTGGGTGGATGAGGTAGAGTAAAGCTTTAGTTCATGGAAATTGAAGAGATTGATAAAGGCCAGGGAGTTTGAGGGGATATCAACACCAATTAATCATCAATTATGTACTTACTCTGTGCCAGGGACTGTCCTGGGCCCTAGGGATCCAAGTACAAAGAATGAAATAATTCCTTCTAGCAATAAGCTTATGTTCTCATGGCGGAGAAAAATTGTGCGTGCAAAATATATACAGAATAAATATTAAGTTTATGCACATACAAAGTATTAAATACAAGGTAGTTGGGGAGGATCGGCACTAGGATTTGGAGAGATCATGAAAGGTTTCATACAAAAGATCTCTGAGCCTCATTTTAAAGGAAGAAAAGGAATCTATGATGTTTCCCCTAAGGAGGAAACTGTTTTGACAAGGGGGTTGGCCCTTGCAAAGAAGATGAAGTGCTTTACATGAAGAACAGATAGAAGGTCATCTTATTCTGAGTCACAGAGTGTAGGAGGGGGAGTAATGGCGGGTAAAGTTGGAAGATAAGTTAAGGCTTTAAAATCTAAACAGAGGAATTTATATTTTATCAGAGAGGCAATAAGAAGCCATCACAGTTGGCTGAGTAAGGGAGTGGGTTGATCAGATCTATGCCTAAGAAAAATTATACCAGCAACAGTGTGTTGCATGGAATACAGTGGGGCAAGACTTGAATCAAGGAGACCAATTAGAAGGCTGTTAAAATAGTCTTGGTGAGATATAATGAAGGCCTGAAATAAGGTAGAAGTTGTAGGAATTAAGAACACTTCATCTCAAAGTATAGGGCAGGGGCTAGATATTGAGAAAGTCTTTGAACCATAAATTGGTCACCACGAGAAATGAGGATGAGTGACCTGGATGTAAGTAGATCATAATAAGAGTCATAATGAGATGAAATAGATGAATGGAGTGAAACCCAGAAGAAAAAGCTGGATTATAATGCCAGATAAGGAAGGGTTTGGAAGTGTACTATTGCCATTGGCCCACTTTGTCAGGGAATGTGAAAGAGAAACCCAAGGTGAAGCCAGCCTATGATACAATGTCTTCTAAAGAGAAACAGGTTCCATATCCAGTCCAATTGCTTAAATGCCACAGTCTTCTTTATTCCCATTCATAAAATATAATGTCCCCTCCCTTCTCACAAGGATGATTAAATTATATCTCTGTAATATTATGAGCTTTTGAGTAAATAATGTTTTGAGGAAATTTATATTCATTATCCATTTTTTTGTAAAGAAGATGATGGAGTCAAAACTTGAAAAAGAAAATGTTCAAAAAATCATCAGCTTCTAATGCATTCTTTGAAAATGAGCCACTATAAACTGACCTATGTTAATATTTCTACATTTTCTATTTGTCCTATCCATCTTCCAAATCCATGTTTTTAATATCTCTATAGTAAAATAAAAAAAAAACTCAAAAACTTCCTCTTTTCCAAGCTCACTTAAAACTGATTTATACTGATCAAATTTCAGCTGAAGTGCTGCCATTATGATATTTTACTTTGTTTTAACCCATCTTGGAATTACTACTCTCATCACATGTCACTGATACATATTAAAGTTTAATATCACAGAGTAGTATAAATTTTAGTCTCTCTCTCTTTCTTTCTCTCTCTCTTTCTTTCTCTCTCTCTGTCTCTCTCTCTGTCACCTAAATGTCACAGCACACAGAGTTCTTGGAGTCACAAACACTCATCTTATAATATGGCCTCAAACACAAGCTATGTGACACTGAGCAAGTCATCTAACTCTGTAAAATGAGCTGCAGAAGGAAATGGCACAGCACCCCAATATCTTTGCCAAGAAATTTCCAAACAGGAGGGGGTGGAGCCAAGATAGCAGCTGGAAAGCAGGGACTTGCCTAAAGCTCTCCCCCAGGTCCCTCCAAACACCTATGAAAATGGCTCTGAACAAATTCTAGAACTGCAGAACCCACAAAATAGCAGAGGAAAGTAGGACTCCAGCCCAGGACAGTCTGGATGGTCGCTGGGTAAGGTCTATCACACAGAGCTGGGAGCGGAGTGGAACAGAGTCCAGTGTGGGCTGCGCCTGGACCAGTCAGACTGGGAGCTGGGCACAACCGGCCTTGGTGCCCTGTATCAGTGAGTTGTGGCAGTTACCAGACTTCTAACCCACAAACACCAAAGACAATAGAACAGGTTAGTGGGAAAAAAACTTCTGAGACAGAGTGAAATGAGTTCGTGGTTGGCCACTGCCTGGGGGCAACTGAGGTTGTGCAGCTTTGAGGCTGCTTCTAGAGCTACAGCTGCAGTTGCTTCTGGCCCCAGGCCCACCTGGTTGGAGGAACTGAGTGGGAGCGCAGAGCCTGCTTGTATGTGAGTCGCGGTCGAGGTTGGTGGTTATTGGGTGAGGAGGAGCGCTGGCGTGGCAGAGCTTGTTGTGTAGAAATAGCTCTGAAAACAGCAGCCCAGCCCCTCAAGCTTAGGACAAAGTACTCTATACTCTACAAGCAGTCATACTCCAACAAAAAGCTCAAGGGTCAAGTAACTTGGCTGGCAACATGAACAGGCAACCAAAACAGTCTCAGATTCAGACTCAGACTTTGGAATCTTTCTTTGCAGACAAAAAAAAAAAAAAAAACATAGTGCCAGAAGAAATCAATGAAGTCAAAGAGTCTGCATTAAAAGCCTCCAAGAAAAACATGAACTGGTCTCAGGCCATGGAAGAGCTCAAAAAGGATTTGGAAAAGCAAGTTAGAGAAGTAGAGGAAAAATTAGGAAGAGAAATGAGAGTGATGAGAGAAAACCATGAAAAACAAGTCAATGACTTGCTAAAGGAGACCCAAAAAAAATACTGAAGAAAATAACACCTTAAAAAATAGACTAACTCAAATGACAAAAGAGCTCCAAAAAGGCAATGAGGAGAAGAATGCCTTGAAAGGCAGAATTAGCCAAATGGAAAAAGAGGTCCAAAAGACCACTGAAGAAAATACCACCTTAAAATTATATTGGAGCAAGTGGAAGCTGGTGACTTTATGAGAAATAAAGATATTATGAAACAGAACCAAAGGAATGAAAAAATGGAAGACAATGCAATATATCTCATTGGAAAAACCACTGACCTGGAAAATTGATACAGGAGAGATAACTTTAAAATTATTGAAAGGCATGATCAAAAAATACCTGAAAGGCATGATCAAAAAAAACAGCCTAGATATCATCTTGCAAGAAATTCTCAAGGAAAATTGCCCTGATATTCTAGAGCCAGTCAGTAAAATCGAAATTGAAAGAATCCACCAATCGCCTCCTGAAAAAAGATCCCAAAAAGAAAACTCCTAGGAATATTGTTGCCAAAGTCCAGAGCTCCCAGATCAAGGAGAAAATACTGCAAGCAGCCAGAAAGAAACAATCTGAGTATTGTGGAAACACATTCAGGATAACACAAGATCTAGCAGCTTCAACATTAAGGGATCGAAGGGATTGGAATATGATATTCCAGAGGACAATGGAGCTAGGATTAAAACCAAGAATCACCTACCCAGCAAAGCTGGGTATCATGCTCCAAGGCAAAATATGGATTTTCAATAAAATAGAAGACTTTCAAGCTTTCTCAGTGAAAAGACCAGAGCTGAACAGAAAATTTGACTTTCAAACACAAGAGAGGCATGAAAAGGTAAACAAGAAAGAGAAATCACACTGGACTTACTAAAGGTGAACTGTTTTGCTTACATTCTTACATGGAAAGATGATATGTATAATTCATGAGACCTCAGTATTAAAGCAGCTGAAGAGAATATACATATATACGTACATACACACACATGTATATATATACATGTATATACATATATACATACACATATATATGTATATATATATATATATATATATATATATATATATAGAGAGAGAGAGAGAGAGAGAGAGAGACAGAGAGAGAGAGAGACAGAGGGCACAGGGTGAGTTGAATATGAAGAAATGATATCTAAAAAATAAGATCAAATTAAGGGATGAGAGAGGAATATGAGAGAGGGAGAAAGGGAGAGATAGAATGGGATAAATTATCTTGTATGAAAGCGGAAAGAAAAAGCAGTTCGTTGGAAGAGAAGAGGGGGCAGGTGAAGGGGAATGAGTGAATCTTGCTCTCATCAGATTGGACTTGAGGAGGGAATAACATACACACTCAAATGGGTATCTTACTCCATAAGAAAGAAGGAGGAAGGAGATAAAAAAGGGGGGAATGATAGAAAGGAGGGCAGATGGGGGAGGAGGTAATCAAAAGCAAACACTTTCAAAAAGGGACAGGGTCAAGGGAGAAAATTGAATAAAGGGGGACAGGATAGGAGGGAGCAAAATATAGTTAGTCTTTCACAACATGAGTGTTGTGGAAGGGTTTTGCATAATGATACAATATAACCTATGTTGAATTGCTTGCCTTCTTAGGGAGGGTGGGTGGGGGAAGGAAAAGGAGAGAGAATTTGGAACTCAAAGTTTTAAAAGCAGACGTTCAAAAAAAAGTTGTTTTTACATGCAAGTGGGCAATAAGATATACAGGCAATGGGGCATAGACATCTATCTTGCCCTACAAGAAAGTAAGGGAAAAGGGGATGGGTGGGAGTGGCGTGACAGAAGGGAGGGCTGACTGGGGAAAGGGGCAATAAGAATATATGCCATCTTGGAGTGGGGGGAGGGTAGAAATGGGGAGAAAATTTGTAATTCAAAGTCTTGTGGAAATCAATGCTGAAAGCTAAAAATATCAAATAAAAACATAAAAAATAAATAAATTCCCAAACAGGGTCCTGAAGAGTCAGAGATGACTGAAAAATGAATGAACAACAACAAATCAATATTTTAAAATGTCAGTATCCAAATGCTATTTTATTTTTTTAATGTAGCATTAAGAATTGTACAGGTTATCCACACGGGGAACTATAGGTTCATTTTAAATTAAATATACCCTTTTAGTGGGAATGCTCTGTGATAGAGAAAATTTGCTAAATACACCATTTTAAGACACTGAATTTATCAGCAATATACTGTTTGGTTTAGTTACTTTAGGTCCTATGATAGTAAGCATAGAACAAATCAACATTGATTTTTTATAGCTGCAAGGGGTATTTTAGAACCAATCAGCAGATTTTTAAAATGTGAGATGCTCATTGGATTATGAATTCCTTAAGGGCAGGGATTATCTTTTGATTTTCTTTGCATCTTTCCCCCTCCCCTCCACACTTGGCATGTTGGGGGGCACATGGTAGATGCTTAATAAGTGCTTGTTGAATGACTGAAGCCCCAGAAGTTGTATACCTATTTCCACACAGATAGCTAGTAGGATGTCATAAAATTGATATAATGCAGTAGAATTAGCCAAAGTTGAGAATAGTGGCATAGCAAGATTCCAAATTATAATTATTGAGGTAATTTCAATGATTGACCACACTCTGATTTTTCTTTACAATTCAAGCAATGTGTATCACAAAAGAAAAGCTAGCACTAGGGAGGCAATATCAGAAGGAAAGAACTGAAGGATAGTTTGTTGTTATTTTTGTTTTGAGATTTTCCTGCATGATAAAAAAATTATTATTTCTATATAAAAGAGCTGTAAGAAACAACAAATATAATGAATACAGAGAGACATGGAAAAACTTATGTGAACTGATGCAAAGTAAAGTAAGAAAAAATACACAAAATGATTACAACAATAACAAAATAATTTTTAGAATGATTACTAGAGATTTTTTTAAAAGCCTGGCCCCTGAAAAGAGATTTGAAAAGACCCCCCACCATTCCTTTGCAGAAGTCCACAGTTTATAAACATTGCATACGTTATCAGTGCTTTTTCAATGTATTGAGTAAGTTTGCTGATGTTTTTCTAGGCTTTTTCTTTAAAAAAAATGTTATTATATTGGCATGGCTCTTTTGGCAGGGAGACAGGGAAGGATACAGGAGGAAATTTGGGAATATATTGCCTGTATATAAAATACAAGTGAATTTTATTTTAAAAATATTAATTAGGGCAGCTATGTGGCACAGTGAGTAGAGCACAGGCCATAGAGTAAGGAGGACCTGAGTTCAAATCCAGCCTCAGACACTTGACACAGGTACTAGCTGTGTGACCTTGGGCAAGTCACTTAACCCCAATTGCCCTGCCCCCCAAAATAATAATAATCATTAAATCCTCATGATTTTTCAATGTGTTTGTGCAAATCAAATTTTATATGTCCTTTTTTCCATTGTCAGAAACATCAATAAAATATGGTATTACAAATTCATCCTCAAGCACTTCATTTTGGCAAGTGGGTGAGTATTTTTTTAAATGCCTTGTAAGGAGAACAATCACGCAGGCCCTAGAAAGATGGAAAACTTTTGAAGATTGGCCAGGTAATGGATTGTATGTCTGTCATCAGAGGATCTATACAGTTAAGTACAGAAAGGTTTTTGTCTCATGTCAGGCCACCTCTTAGTATAGGTTTGATTTTGAAACAAAATGAGATACTTGTAAGAAATTCAAAAGATGATAAAAGGAGGTTTACCTAGCCATAGCAGTAGAAAGATATTCAACACAGATGTGCATTGGGGATACCCTGAGTTTCAAATGAGTGAAGCATCCTTGCCTAAATTGCCCATAGTATTCCTAGAGCTCATCATGGATCTACCAGGAAGTAATATCAATAGCCTCTTCCTTTAGTTCCCTGAACCTTACAAGTCTTGGCAATAGCCTTAATAGAGGGAAAGAAACAATGAACCTAACTTTAATGGGCAGGGGTTAGGATATTTCTTCATCCACATGTACCAACAGTGCTGCTTGCCACTACTGTGGCTGTGTAAGACCAACAACACCAGCACACAGGAAGGCTGCTAGCACAGATTCTCTGATCTGCTTTGCTAAGGAAAGCAACTTTAAGGGGTTAACAATCTCACTTTTATCAAACTTGCATATATCATTCATTTAATTCAGGGAGAAAAGAAGCCAGCACCCTGAACTTCAAAGCAAATACAAACAGAAATTATAAACAGAGACAATATAAACAGAGCAAACATACATGGTTATCAACAGACAAGCCTCTAGTTGTCTGACCAAAGAATTACATAGTTACCAGAGAGATAGGCACCAACATCTGGGTTTTCAAAGCCAGGGGGTTCCTTAACAGCAGCTACTCAGTCTCCTCTGGTCAAATCACACAACACTCTTCCAGTGAGTGAGAGCCCCAAACAAAATGCTATTCTCTGAGTTTATGTACCTCGTTCAGGGTCAAAGAGTGTCACAACCATGCGACTCAAAACCATGTGACACTTCTTCAGGTGTCACGACCATGCTACTCGAACTATTTGAACCAGTCTTTCTCTTTATTTAAACAGGTCATCAAAGACTCCCAATTTAATCAAAGAAATAAAGACCAGACTTATCAAAGGCACTTGATTACAACAATGCTCCAAAAGAGAAAACAGTAAAAAGTCCCACCCTAATTACCAATACACCACACCAAGTGATGATTTTTTTTCAGTCTCAGCAACTCACAAAAAGTCTACCAAAGAATAGAGAAGTTGTGATCAATATTGGTGGAGGGAATTCTACACTGATAAAATCATGCTGTTTCCACAATCCGTCTAGCAGCTTCTGTGGGGGTGTAAGATCCACCCACAGCCAGCACCCAGAAAGCCAGGTCAAGTAAGTAAGTGACTTACTTAGGGTCACATAGTAAGTATCTGAGTTTGAATTTGAATTCAGATTTTCCTGACTCCGGATCCAACACTATTGAAATAAAATCTTCTCTTTAATTTTCTCCCATTGATCCTAGTTCTGCCCTCTAAGACCAAGCAAAACCAATCTAATTCTTGAAAGAATCTCTTATAATTGAAGATAACTCTATTGGCCTCCCTAAGTCTTGCCCTTTTCCAGGTTAAACAACCACAATCCCTTCATCTTATCCTATCATATATGAACTGTTTTGTAGTCCTCTTTTATACCAGCTCGTCAGTGTTTGTGTAAATTTACATACAGTAATGTCTTGTGGTCTCCCCCTCCCTAACTTAGGTTAAGTATCTTTCCTACAGAATTTATGGAAGTTATTTATTGGCATCATAAGCTCTTTACAAATACTACCCACTTCAGGCCAAAGAGTCAAATTGGCAGACTTTGACTTAATGGAGTATAAATGAATGAGGCTTTATTTAATTTCCTTTAATATTTTATTCTATATAAAAACATTACAATACTTTGTAATATCTGAAAGACATGATAGAGAGGACCTGCAGTTCAATTAATGTATATGCTGTGGCTAAAGCCTGGCTAGTGCTAGCAGCATGAAACAGGCAGGAAGTTCCTTCATCAATCAGAGCCTTTTGTAACTTGAATTGTCTGGGCTAATGAGTATTTTAAATAAGGTATCTTGCCATCATTAAACTTATTACTGCCTATGAGTAAATGATGTTTCAATTTCTTCCAGCACATTGGAATCACATCTTGCCTGTCACAGTGGAGATACAGCCTAAGTAAAATAGTTTCAGGAAATCAAATAATCTACCATGATTACTCTAATGCATGGTTACTCTTCAAAGCACATATAGATACTAAACCTAGATTTATAAATTTGATATTTATTTTCCATGTTCTACATATCAGCCTCATCTGGCTAAAGGCAGCTTGAATTAAAAAGCACCAAATTTAAATTCATAAAACTTCAGGTCAAAGACCAGATTCCCTTCTTTTTTCACTGAGTGACCTTAGGCAAGTCAATCAACCACTTAGCCTCTTTCCTCATCAGTAAAACTGAGCAATAATTCCTGTATTTTATAATTCAAAGCATTGCTGGGAGTTTTAAGTATTAGTGTGATGGAAAAGACTACATTTACCACCAGGAAGGCTGAGTTTAAATCCTTGGGACTTAGTTCTACCATCTTCAAAACATAGCAGTTAGACTTCTTGCTTATGATACTTCCACCACTGTGATTCAGGGCTTCATCACCTCATTCCTGCGCTATTTCAGTAGCTTGCTGATTGGCCTCTCCCCATACCAGTTCACCCTCCACTCAGCAAAGTCATCTTCCAAAAGCCCAGAAATGACCATGTTTCACCCTCCCACATCCACTTCTCAGTAAACACAAGTGATTTCCTATCACCACCAGAATCATACATAAAATCCTATGTTTGGTATTCAAAGTCCTTCATATCCTCCCCTCACTTTTTAGTCTACCTAAACATTACCCCATCCCCTCTTCCAAGTTCTTTGAGTCCCAATACAGTGGCCTCTGCTATTGCAGTAATAAGACTCTCCATCTCCCTTCTCCCAACTCTCCACATTTTCATTGATTATCACTCATGAGTGCTCTCTGCCTTAGTCTCCCCTTTCTGGTTTCCTTGTCTTTCTTCAAGCCCTAGATAAAATCTCACCTCTGCGAGAAGACTTTCTTAGTCATCGTTAATTCTAGTGCTTACCCTGTCGATTATTACCAATTATCCTGCAGATAGCTTTTTGTACATGATTGTTTACATGTCTACCTCATTAAACTGTGATCTCCCTGAGTGCAGGAATTTCTTTGCCTTTCTTTTTAAATTTGCGAATACAATGCTTGGCTCATTGTAGGTGCTTAATAAATGTTTATCGACTCACTAAATGATCTCTAATATTCCTCAACTTTTTTATTTTACGAACTATGAAGTGCTACATAAGTATTAAATGGAATTATGTGTTGAATATGATTCATATATATGTATACAAATATATATAAACACATATTTGCATTTAAAATTTATTTATTTTGTCTCTGTCATGATGTAATCAGACAAAAAGCATCAAAAAGATTTTTTAATACTTTTGATATTAGGAATATCAATAAAGTAAGTTCTTCCCTGTATTGGTGCCTTAAAATATTGGTTGAAATGATTTCATACAATTCTGGATGCCTTTTAAAATATGTTAAACACACTAGCATTCTTTAACTAAGATTATAAAATGCATGCAGAGGTACTCTCTTTAGAAACAGGTAAACTTTTTAAAAGACAACTTTTCTTCAAAACATGTATGTAAAATTATCCAAAGTTCCATTTTAAAACAAACTAATGATTTTGATTTTTCACATAAGAGTATTATAACATATATTTTACATATGTGTTAATGTATTACAACTTCAAAAAAATAAATTCATTAATATATTAGTTTTGTAATTCCTAAAATTACCTATTTTATGGGGACATTTAAAATGTGTAATTAAAACTAAGTAACACATTTTTTTATTTCATCAGCTATACTATTTTTTTGGCAGAAAAATTATGGGACATGAAATTTTGGCCTTTGAATATTCAATTTTATTTAACTTTCAGATCTGTGACCTTCTCCTTTCTGCACTATTGCAAAAGCTGGAACACAATACCCTTGTTACAAACATGTATAATCAAGCAAAACACACTATAACATCATGACCAAAAGATGTCTTAATGTGAGTTCTGAGGGGCCTAAATTCAAATACTGTTTTTTTTCCACTCACTACCTTTGTGTCCCTGGGCAAGTAATTTAACATCTATTCACAATATAAGGGAGTTGCACTAAATTACCCCTAAGGCCCTTTCTAATTTTAGATCTATGATCCTAAGAATTTCCTTTTCCATTGTTTTCCTGTCATGTTTTGCTAGTCCTACCTATTTATTCAGAAAGAAAATTCTTATACGAATCATAATGTAGTAACATTTGCCTATCTTTTTTAAACATTAATTGAATAAAGGAAAATATCTGTATTATATTTTCAGTTTTGAAGGTGACATTATGGAACAGTTACTAGCATCCCCTTTGATTTTGATTTTTCTATATCTGTGGTTTAATCAATGTGGTAAATTTCATGATGTGGAAAATCCCTCTACCTCTCCTTGCCAGTGTTGATTAGTTTTGGTTGCCTTGGGCATTGGGGGAGGGAGGGGTTAAATGACTGTCTCAGAGCCGCACATTTAATGTGTCAGAAACAAGATGTGAACTCAGATATTCATGACTGCAAGCTTGGACTCTCTGAATTTTTAACATATTTATCTATATTTTTCAGGAACTTCTAAAATGTCCTCCTCTCAACACAGTAAAAACTGCAGTTTTGATTTGAGAGAAAAAAATTGATTTCATCTCCACTCAATGATTAGTACAGAGAAATTTTCAGATTTGCATTTTTATCAATATCCTTTTAAGCCAAATTCATATTTCTTATATCACTCTTCTACTCAAAATTCTTCAGTGACTTCCTATCACATCATCTTCATCATCTTTTTTTTTTTTCAGTTGTTTCAGTCATGTCTACTTCTTTGTGACCCCATTTGCACTTTTCTTGGCAAACATACTGGAGTGCTTTTCCATCTTTTTCTCCAGCTTATTTTACAGATAAGGAAATTGAGGCATAAGTGTTAAGTGACTTGACCAGGGTCACACAGCTAGTAAATGTCTGAGTTGAGATTTGAACTCAGGACTCCTGACTCCACCTAACTGCCCCCATCATCATCACAGAAACATTTATTTGTAGTGCTTTGAGATTTCTAAAATGTTGCATTCATAGTGAATCCATGAGGCAGGTCATGAAAAGTTTGTTATTTCCATTTTCCAGATGAAGTTCAAGAAGTAAATTAATTTACCAGAATTCAGACAACTGAATGGTGGAACTGGAAATTGAACTCCTCACTTCATACATCAAGTTCAGTATGCTTTCTACTGTCCTTTGCCTATGGGCTCCTACTTAGCTTATCAGGCTATATGTTACTAGAAAAATCTAGAGCTGGATCTAGGGCAGCTAGGTGGCGCCATTGTGCATAGTGCATAGGGCCTGGAGTCAGGAAGACTCACCTTCATGAGTTCAAATCTGGCCTGAGACATTTACTAGCTGTGTGACCTTGGGTAAGTCACTTAACCCTTTCTGCCTTAGTTTCCTCATCTATAAAATGAACTGGAGAAGGAAATGGCAAACGACTTGTCTCTTTGGCAAGAAAACCCCAAATGGGGTCACAAAGAGTCAGACATGACTAAAAAAAAAGACTGAACAAAGAGCTGGAAGGCACCGCAGGGTCCATCTAATCCAGCACCCATATTTTATAGGGGAGGAAACTGAGGTTCAGGCTACTTAAGTGACTTGCTACTGTTCTACAGATAATGTCGGATGTGGGATTTGAGCCCAGGAACTCCTACCCTAGAGACAATGCTTTTGCACTATGATTTATTCATTTCTTTGCCTTTGTCCACATCATTTTCTATCTTTGAAAAACTCCTTCAGGACCACCTTTCCTCTCCACCACAAAATAACTATCTCTTTTGAAACTCTTCTCTGAAGAATCACCTCAAATACTATCAGCTACATAAAGCCTTCTGTGACCCTAGTAGAAAGAAATGTTCTTTCCTGCCTTGGACCTCTTTGTTTATACTCATCTTTCATACTTATTATTGCATTTTATGCACATTGTATGCTACATGCCCCCTCCTAGATCTGAAGTGACATCACTTATCTTCGTAGTACTAGCACAGGGTTTTTCAGTGGTAAGTGATCGGTGCCAGATGGTTGAATTTTACATGTGTGTGTATGTGTGTAAAGTACACACACATTTACACACATACATACACACGTATGCATATATTTATTTTTCTAATTACATGTAAAGACAAATTTTAACACTTTTAAAAATTTTGAGTTTCCTCTTTCCTTACCCCTGTCCTTGAGAAGGCAAACAATTTGATAAATACATGTGTATTCAAGCAAAACAAATTTCCATGTTAGCCATGTTAAGAGAGAAAACAACTCCCCTCCTCCCAAAAAGGTTAAAAAATGCTCTGATCTATATTCAAACTTCATCAGTTTTTTCTCTGGAGATATGTAGCATTTTTTTTCATAAGTCCTTCAGAATTGTCTTGGATCATTTTAAGTCATTCACAGTCAATCATCATACAAAATTGTTGTTACTGTGTACAAAGTTCTCCTGGTTCTGCTCACTTTACTTTGAATCAGTTCAAATGTGTCTTTCCAGATTTTTCTTATACTACTCTGTTTGTCATTTCTTACAGTACGATAGTATTACGTTAAAATCACATACTGCAACTTGTTCAGCCATTCCCCATTTGATGGGAATCCCCTCAATTTCCAATTCTTTGCCACCACTAAAAGAGTTGCTATAAATATTTTTTTAACATATAGGTCCTTTTCCTTTTTCCCTTTCTATTTGTTTTGTGATACAGACCTAGTAGTGGTATGCACAATTTTATAGCCCTTTGGCTACAATTCCAAATTGCTCTCCAGAATGCTTGGATCAGTTCACAACTCCACCAACAGTGCGTTATTGTCCCTATTTTTCCACATTCGCTCCAACATTTTTCATATTTCTTCTCTGCAATATTAGCTAATCTGATAGGTGTGAACTGGTACCTCAAATTTATTTTAATTTATAGTTCTCTAAACAATAGTGACTTAGAGATTTTTTTCATATGACTTACATAGGACTGATTTGTTCTGAAAACTGCTGGATTATGTGACTCAACAATTTATCAATTAGGGAATGACTCATACTCTTCTCAGTTTGACTCAGTTGTCTATATACTTGAAAAATGAAACTTTTATCAGAGAAACTTGTGGTAAACTTACCCCCCCCCACCCAGTTTTCTGCTTTCCTTCTCATCTTTGCTGTGTTGGATTTGTTTGTGCAAAACCTTTTTAATTTAATATTATCAAAATAATCCATTTTATTTCCCATAATGCTCTTTATCTCTTGTTTTCTCATAAATTCTTTCCTTATCCGTACATATGACCGGTAAGATATTGGATGCTTTCTCCATTTTCTTATGCAATAACCCTTTAGGTCTAAATCATGTACCCATTATAAGTTTATCTTGTTATACATTGTGACAGGTTTTTCTAGACCTAGTTTCTGTCAAATTGCTTTCCAGTTTTTTCCAGAAGTTTTTGTTAAATAGTGAGTTCTTGCCCCACCACACCCATAATAAAGTTGTATGTTTGGATTTATGATCATTTAATGCTGTATGTTGTGTACCTAATCTATTCCACTGGTCCACCGCTCTATCATTTAGATAGTACCAGATTTTTTTTTTGATGATTACTGCTTTGTAATATAGTTTCACATATGGTACCAGTAGGCTACCTTCCTTAATATTTTTTTTTCATTAACTCTTTGGATATTCTTGAACTTTTGTTCTTCCAGATGAATTTTGTTATAGTTTTTTCTAGTTCTATAAAATATTTTTTTTTCATAGTTGGATTGGTATAAGTAAATTAATTTATAAATTAATTATACTTTTGTTTCCTCATTGGCTATTGTAATTCCTTAATTGCTTTTTCTTTTCTTATTGCTAAAGCTAACATTTCTAGTACAGCATTGAATAATAGTTGTGATAATAGGTATCTTTGCTTCATCCCTGATTTTATTAGGAAGGCTTCTAGCTTGTGCTCATTAGAGATGATTCTTGCTGATGCTTTCAGATAGCTACTACTTATCATTTTAATAAAAGCTCCATTTATTCCTATGCTTTCCAGTATTTCTTAACAGGAATGTGCATCGTATATTGTCAAAAGCTTTTTCTTGCTTATATTGAGATAACCATATGATTTTTATTAGTTTTCTTATTAACCTGGTCAATTATGCTGATATTTTTCCTAATGTTGAACCAGGCCTACAATTCTGGTATAAATCCTCCCTGTCATAGTGTATGATCTTTGTGATATATTACTGTAATCTGCATATTAGTATTTTTTGCTTTTTTATTTATTTATTTATTTTTGCTTTTTGGCAGGGCAATTGGGGTTAAGTGACTTGCCCAAGGTCGCACAGCTAGTACATGTGTCAAGTGTCTACGGCCGGAATTGAACTCAGGTCCTCCAGACTTCAGGGCCTCCAGACTCCAGGGCCAGTGCGGTACTCACTGTGCCACCTAGCTGCCCCATATTAGTATTTTTTTTTCAACTTTGGATCAATTTTTATTATAAAATTGGTCCATATTATTCTTTCTCTAATTTTAGTCTTCCTGCTGTAGGTATCAGGATCATATTTGTGTTCTAAAAGGAATTGGGTAGTACTGCTTCTTTGCCTATTTATTCCAAATAATTTATATAAAATTGGAATTAAACATTTTTTAAATGTTTGGTACAATTCATCTGTGAATCCATCTAATCCTGAGGTTTTTTTTTTTTTTTTTTCCTTAGGGAATTCATTAATGCCTTTTTCAATTTCTTTTTCTAATATACAGTTACTTAAGTATTCTATTTCCTCCTCTGTCAGTCTAGTCAATTTAGATTTTTGTAGGTATTTAGATTGTCAGATTTGTTGCCACATATTTGGGCAGTATTAGTTCTTAAAATTGCTGTAATTTCATATTCATTTGTTCTTTTCATTTTCGATACTGGTAATTCAATTTCCCTTTCTAATTTTTTAAAATCAAATTAAGCTATGGTTTATCTGTTTTATTGTTTTGTTTTTCATAAAATAAATTCTTAGCTTTATTTATTATTTCAATGTTTTTTTTTACTTTCAATTTTATTAATCTCTGCTTTGATTTTCAGGATTTCTCATTTGGTGTTTAATTGGGGATTTTTAATTTGTTCTTTTCTCTAGTTTTTGTTTTAGCTTCATGCCCAATTCATTGGTCTTCTCCTTCTCTATTTTATTGATGTAAGCATATTTAGAGATACAAAATTCCCCCTAAGAACTGCTTTTGCTGCATCGCCTAAGTTTTTATGTTGTCTCATTGTTGTCATTCTCTCTAATGAAATTAATGATTGTTTCTATGATTTGTTCTTTTGCCCACTGATTCTTTAGGATTAGAATATTTAGTTTCAAATTATTTTTAATCTATGTCTCCATGGCCCTTTATTGAATATATTTTCATAGTATTTTTTATCAAATTTATTTATTTATTTATTATTTTTAGTTTTCAGCATTGATTTTCAAAAGACTTTGAATTACAGATTTTCCCCCAATTTCTACCCTCCCTGCCACTCCAAGACAGCATATATTCTGGTTGCCCAGTTCCCCAGTCAGCTCTCCCTTCTGTCACCCCACTCCCCGCCATCCCCTTTTCCCTTACTTTCTTGTAGGGCAAGATAGATTTCCGTGCCCCATTGCTTCTATATCTTATTTTGTACTTGCACGCAAAAACTTCTTTTTTGAACATCTGTTTTTAAAACTTTGAGTTCCAAATTCTCTCCCCTCTTCCCTCCCCACCCACCCACCTAAGAAGGCAAATAATTCCACATAGGTCACATGTGTATCATTATGTAAAACCCTTCCACAATACTCATGTTGTGAAAGATTAACTATATTTTGCTCCTTCCTATCCTATCCCACTTTATTCAGTTTTCTCCCTTGACCCTGTCCCTTCCCGAAAGTGTTTATTTTTGACTACCTCCTCCCCCTACCTGCCCTCCCATCTATTGTTCCCCCCTTTTTTATCTCCTTCCTCTTTCTTTCCAGTGGAGTAAGATACCCAACTGCGTGTGTATGTTATTCCCTCCTCAAGTCAAATCCAATGAGAGCAAGATTCACTCATTCCCTCTCATCTGTCCCCTTTTCCCTTCCTACAGAACTCCTTTTTATTGCCACTTTTATGCGAGATAATTTACCCCATTCTATCTCTCCCTTTCTCCCTCTCTCATATTCCTCTCTCATCCCTTAATTTGATCTTATTTTTTAGATATCATCTCTTCATATTCAACTCACCCTGTGCCCTCTGTCTGTCTGTACATACATACATACATACATACATACATATATATATATATATATATATATATATATATATATATATATATATGTATATATTCCCTTCAGCTACCTTAATACTGAGGTCTCATGAATTATACCCATCATCTTTCCATGTAGGCAATGTAAATAAAACAGTTCAACTTTAGTAAGTCCCTTATGATTTCTCTTTCTTGTTTACCTTTTCATGCTTCTCTTGATTCTTGTGTTTGAAAGTCAAATTTTCTACCCAGCTCTGGTCTTTTCACTGAGAAAGCTTGAAAGTCCTCTATTTTATTGAAAATCCATATTTTGCCTTGGAACATGATACTCAGTTTTGCTGGGTAGGTGATTCTTGGTTTTAATCCTAGCTCCATTGACCTCTGGAATATTATATCCCAATCCCTTCAGTCCCTTAATGTTGAAGCTGTTAGGTCTTGTGTTATCCTGAATGTGTTTCCATAATACTCAGATTGTTTCTTTCTGGATGCTTGCAGTATTTTCTCCTTGATCTGGGAGCTCTGGAATTTGGCAACAATGTTCCTAGGAGTTTTCTTTTGGGGATCTTTGTCAGGAGGCAATTGGTGGATTCTTTCAATTTCTATTTTACCCACTAGAATATCGAGGCAGTTCTCCTTGATAATTTCTTGAAAGATGATATCTAGGCTCTTTTTTGATCATGGCCTTCAGGTAGTCTAATAATTTTTAAATTATCTCTCCTGGATCTATTTTCCAGGTCAGTGGTTTTTCCAAGGAGATATTTCACATTTTCTTCCAATTTTTCATTCCTTTGGCTCTGATTTATAATATCTTGATTTTTCATAAAGTCACTAGCTTCCACTTGCTCCAATCTAATTATTAAGGTAGTATTTTCTTCAATGGTCTTTTGGACCTCCTTTTCCATTTGGGTAATTCTGCCTTTCAAGGCATTCTTCTCCTCATTGGCTTTTTGGAGCTGTTTTGCCATTTGTGTTAGTCTATTTTTTAAGGTGTTATTTTCTTCACTATTTGTTTGGGTCTCCTTTAGTCAGTCATTGACTTGTTTTTCATGGTTTTCTTGCATCACTCTCATTTCACTTCCCAATTTTTCCTCTACTTCTCTTACTTGCTTTTCCAAATCCCTTTTCAGCTCTTCCATGGCCTGAGACCAGTTCATGTTTTTCTTGGAGGCTTTTGATGCAGGCTCTTTGACTTCTTCTGGATGTATGTTTTGATCTTTCTTGTCACCAAAGAAATATTCCAAAGTCTGAGCCTGAATCTGCATCCATTTTTGCTGCCTGGCCAAGTTCCCAGCCAACTTACTTGACCTTTGAGTTTTTTGTTGGGGTATGACTGCTTGTAGAGTAGGGAGTGCTTTGTCCCAAGCTTGAGGGTCTGTGCTGTTGTTTTCGTAGCTACACAGCAAGCTCTGCCACACCAGCACTCATCCTCCCCCAAGAACTGCCAACCTGGACAGGACTCAGATCTAATCTGGCTCTGCACTCCGGCTCTGATTTGCCACTTAATTCCTCCCACCAGGTGGGTCTGGGGCCAGAAGCAACTGCAGCTGTAGTTCTGTAGCTGCACCTCCTCTGCTTCCCCCAGGGAGGTGGCCAGACCACGAACTCCTTTCACTCTGTCCCCTGCAGTTTTTCCCACTAACCTTGTCTGTTGTCTTTGGAGTTTGTGGGTTGAGAAATCTGGTCACTTCCACAGCTCACTGATTCAGGGCACTAGGGCCTGTCCTGCCTGGCTCCTGGTCTGGTTGGTCCATGCGGCCCACACTGGACTCTGCTCTGCTCACCAGCCCCGTGAGATAGACCTTACCCAGCGACCATCCAGGCTGTCCTGGGCTGGAGCCCTGCTTTCCTCTGGTATTTTGTGGGTTCTGCAGTTCTAGAATTTGTTCAGAGCCATTTTTATAGGTTTTTGGAGGGACCTGGGTGGGAGCTCACACAAGTACCTGCTTTCCAGCCTTTTTATTGCTTTATGATCTGAAAAATATGCATTTAATATTTCTGCTTTCTTGTATTTTAATTGTGAGATTTTTATGCTCTAAGTACATGGCCAAATTTTGTGTAGTTCTATGTACTGCTCAGAAACTGGTATAATACTTTCTATTCCCTTTCAATTTTCTCCAGACATCAATCATATCTAGTTTTTCTGAAACTCCTTTCATCTCTGTAATTTCTTGTTTATTTTTTGGTGAGATTTATCTAGTTCTGAAAAGGTGAAATGAAGTTCTCCAATAATATATTTTATTTGAATTTGATGACCTCAGCACATACTTTAAATTCCCTATCATATTTTTGAGATGTTCTGATAGATCTTTATTTCTGATTTTTATATTTTTCTTAGAATTGGCAGTTTGGATCCCTTTTCTATGTTGATATAAAAAGGAGCTGTACCTTCTTTTCACTGGACAGGTTCAATGAATACATATATTCACCTTCAGATAGGTAGGCAGATAATTAATTCATTAATTAATTCATCATATCTATCATCTCCGCTGTTCATTTTAGATAACATAAACTCTGATGTTTTTCTCATAAATCAATTGAAGGAAATATTAGTATAAATACAAAGAATCCACAATTGGGATTTTAATTTAACATTGTTTTCAAGATATTCAGCAATTAATAGTCCATAGTTATGTACTATGTGCCAGGTACTACAAACATTATTTTATGTAATACTCTTCAATTTTTAAAATTTCTTCAATATTCTATTTCTCCCAATAATAGGTAATAACAATTTTTAGCATTCATTTTTTAACTTTATTTTTTTAATTTATGGAATGAAAAATGCATTTCCATAAATAGTGCGGTAAAAAAAAGATAATTGCAAATGAAACTGCAAATCTACTATGTACAAAATAATTAACAATCTTTTTTTAAAATTTTTTAATTCTAAATCCCCCCCCCCTTTTTTGAGAATGCAAGCAATTCAGTATTTCCATATTAGTCATGTTGTAAAAAGAAAAAAAAAGCCTGACCACCGGCCCAAAAAAACCCCAAAACAAAAAAAAACAAAAACTACCACCATCCACAACCTAAGACTAAGAAAGTAAAAAAAAAAAAAAAAAGAAAGAAAAAGTATGCTTCAGTCTACATTCAGATTCCACCAGTTGTTTCTCTGGTGATGGATAGCATTTTTCAATATAAGTCTTTTGGAAATGTCTTGGATCGTTGTGGTGTGAAGAATAGCTGTCATTCACAGTTGGTCATCAGACAATATTGCTATTACTGTGTACAGTGTTCTCATGGTTCTGCTCACATCATTTTGCATCAGTTCATAGAAGTCTTTATAGGTTTTCCTGACAGCATTCTGTGTATCATTTCTTATAGCACAGCAAAATTCATCACAGTCTATGCCACAATTTGTTTAGCCATTCCCTAATTAATGGGCATCCCTTCAATTTCAAGTTCTTTGCCCCCACTAAAAGAGTTGCTATAAATATTTTTATACTATAGATTCTTCTACTTTTTTATCTCTTTGAGATACAAACCTGAGAGTGGCATTGCTTGGCCAAAAGATATGTATGGTTTTATACCTTTTGGGGTATACTTCCAAATTATTCCCCAGAATGGTTGAATCACTTCACAACCCCACCAACAGTGCATTGATGGCTCAATTTTCCCACATCCCATCCAATATTTGCCATTTTCCTTTTCTATCATGTTAGCCTATCAGATAGGTGTTGGGTGGTACTTCATATTTGTTTTAATTTACATTTCTCTAATCAATAGTAATTTAGAGCTTTTTTCATATGCATTATAGAGAATTTGATTATTTCATCTGAAAAATGCCTTTTCATATCACTTGACCATTTGACAATTAGGGAATGGCCTTTATTTTTTTATAAATTTGATCCAGTTCTCTATGTATTTGAGAAATAAGGCATTTATCAGAGATACTTGCTATAAATCTTCTTTTTTCACAGAAATGATTACTGTGTATTTTCTCCATCTCATTTCCTCTCTCTGTCTCTGTCCCTCTGTCTGTCTCTCTGTCTGTCTGTCTCTCTCTCTGTCTCTCTCTCTCTGTCTCTCTGTCTCTCTCTCTCTCTCTCTCTGTCTGTCTGTCTCTCTCTCTCTCTCTTTGTGTCCTTTCACATTATCTTCAAAATTATTTTGCTTCTGACTACTGCCTCTGCCAATACTCCCTTCCTTCTACCAGCCCCCTAACTTTTCCTATCCCCTTGCCCTCCTACTTTCCTGTAGAGTAAAAGTGATTTCTATATCTGAGTGTGCATATTATTCCATTTTTGAGCCAATTTCATTGAGAATAAGATTCAAATGCTCCCCTCCACCTCAGTCATCTTGTAAAAGCTATTTCACACTTGTTTTAAGTCGGATAATTTAGCATTCTTCCTCTCCTTTCCCCTGTCTCCCAGTGTATTCCTCTTTCTGAACCACTAATTTTATTATTTTAGATATCACTTCATATGCAACTTGCATCCCTGCCCTCTGTCTATGTACACTTCTTCTAACTGCCCTAATAATGAAAATATTCTTAGGAGTTGCAAGTATCACCTTTCCATGTAAGAATGGAAATAATTTAACCTTATTCAATCCGTTATGATTTCTCTTTCTTATTTACCTTTTTATGCTTCTTTTCCATCTTAAATTGGAAGGTCAAATTTTCTATTCAGCTCTGGTATTTTCATGAGGAATGCTTAAAAGTTTTGTATTTCATTGAATGTTCAGTTTTATGTTTCAGTTTGGTTTGGTTTGGTTTTTTTTTTCCCTGAAGGAGTATATTCAGTTTTGCTGGGTTGGTGATTCTTGGTTGTAACCCTAGCTCCCTTGCCCGCTGGAATGTCATATTCCAAGCTCTTCTCTCATTTAAAGTAGGAGCTACTAAATCTTGTGTTACCCTAACTATGGCTCCACAATATTTGAACTTCTTTAGGCTGCTTGCAGTTTTTCTCCTTGACCTGATAGCTCTTGAATTTGGCTATAATATTCCTGGGAGTTTTAATTTTGTGTTCTCTTTCGAGAGGTTGTCAGTGGATTCTTTCAGTTTCTATATTTTCCTCTGGTACTAGAATATCAGGGTAGTTTTCCTTGATAGTTACTTTAAAAATAATGTCTATGCTTTATTCTTTATCGTAGCTTTCAGGTAGCCCAAGAATTTTTAAATTATATCTCAATCTATTTTTCAGGTCAATTGTTTTTACAATGAAATATTTAACATTATCTTCTATTTATTTACTTCTTTTCATTTTGTTTTATTATTTCTTTAGTTTTCATGGAGTCATTAGTTTCCAATTGTCCAGTTTTAATTTTTAAGGAATTGTTTTCTTCAATGAGCTTTTGTATCTTCTTTTCCATTTGGCCAATTCAATTTTTTTAAAGCAGATCTTTTCTTTCTTTTTTTTCTTTTTTCCTCTTTTTTTATTTAATATATTTAGTTTTCAGCATTGATTTTCACAAGAGTTTGAATTACAAATTTTCTCCCCATTTCTACCCTCCACCCCACTCCAAGATGGTGCATATTCTGGTTGCCTTGTTCCCCAGTCAGCCCTCCCTTCTGTCACCCCACTCCCCTCCTATCCCCTTTTCCCTTCATTTCTTGTAAGGCAAGACAAATTTCTACGCCCCATTGCCTGTGTATCTTGTTTTCTAGTTGCATGCAAAAACTTTTTTGTTTTTGTTTTTGAACACCTGTTTTTAAAACTTTGAGTTCCAAATTCTCTCCCCTCTTCCCTTCCCACCCACCCTCCCTAAGAAGGCAAGCAATTCAACATAGGCCACGTGCGTATCATTATGTATAACCCTTCTACAATACTCATATTGTGAAAGACTAACTATATTTTGCTCCTTCCTAACCTATCCCCCTTTATTGAATTTTCTCTCTTGCCCCTGTCACCTTTCAAAAGTGTTTGTTTTTGATTACCTCTACCCCCATCTGCCCTCCCTTCTATCATCCCCCCTTTTTTAATCTTCTTCCCTCTTCTTTCCTGTGGGGTAAGATACCCAATTGAGTATGTACAGTATTCCCTCCTCGGGTCAAATCTGATGAGAGCAAGATTCACTCTTGCCCCCTCACCTGCCTTCTCTTTTCTTCCTACAGAACTTAAAGCAGTTCTTTTCAATGGATTTTTGTGCCTCTTCCACCATTTGGCCTAATCCACTTTTTAAAGTGTTATGTTTTCAAATATTTTTGGTGTCTACTTTACCAAGCTACTGATTCTTTTTTCATGGTTTTCTTACATCACTGTCATTTCTTTTCCTAATTGTTTTTCTGTGCCTCTTATTTTATTTTTAAATTCTGTAATGAGATGTTCCAGGAATTTTGGGGGGACCTGAAACTAATTCTCTTTTTTTTCCTTTGAGGTTTGGAGGTAGCAGTTTTGAATTTGTTGTCTTCTGAGTATGTTTTTATCTTCCCTTTTTCTATAACAACTTACTATTGTTAGATTCTTTGGTTGTTGTTGCTGCTGCTGCTGCTGTTGTTGTTTGCTCTTTTTCCCAGCCTACTTACTGACTTTTAACTTGATGCTAAAGTTGGGTCTACTCTCAGAGTGGAGGAAGCACTTTCCCAAGCTTTAGGTTTTTTGTGCAACTGTTTTCAGAGCTAGTTCTGGGACTCTATCATGTTCAGTTCTACCTAGGTGGTATGATCTAAGGAAAAATGTGTTTACCACAACCACTATGTTCAACCCTGAAACTATGACCAAGTTTCCAGTTTTCTTGTAATCACAAACTCTGGTGTGCTAGTGTTCTTTTTTGCCCTGAAGCTGTATTATTATTATGTTGCCTGCATAATGATGGGCAATAGAACAGAGTCCTGCACCTAATGTCAGAAATGAGACCCCTATGATCTCCTCCTGATTAATTGTCCAACCCCCTTAGTGTCAGTGGACTGAGTGCTCCAGAAGCTGCAGATTCAGTCATCCCCAAGGCCTGCTGCTGGTTTGCTTGAGTGTTCTTGAGCTGGCTGGTTTGTGTGCCAATTTCACCCTCGTGTAGAAGACCTTTCTCGCTGAACTTCTAAGTTGTCTTGGACTGGAAAATTGTTTCGCTCAGTCCTTTTTTGTATTTTACTATTCCAAGATTCATTTTGAGGTATTATTTTAAATTGTTTGGAAGATAAATTGTTTTTTTAAATTAATTTATTTTAAATTTAAATTCTAAAATTTAAATACACAATGAGAAGAAAAAGAAACATATTATAAACGTAAATCCTAAAATTTAAATATGAAATAAGAAAAGAAAAAAAAAAGCATTGTCATGTGCACAGCAGAATCTAAGAGAGGATTTAAAATATACAGCAATAAATTTCCATATCAAGAAAACCTATATAATATGTTACACATTGTGCTCAGAGCTGTGCATCTTTTCTTTGCCTCCTTGTACGTTTTTTTTTTTTTGTTCTCTGCTGTGCACTTTTTACTTTGTTCTTTTTTTTCCCCTTTCTCCCCTTCCCCATTCCCAAGGAGGCTACAATTAAGCATGGATACACACATATGCATATACATACATGCAATACATATCTACACATATACATACAAACATGTATCTGTATACATGTACACATATATACATACACTTACCTACATATACATATACTTAGACATCTATAATCATATTCATATGTAAAAATACATTCATATGCATCTATGTAAGACTGTATTAGTTTGGCCTCTGTTTCTCTGAGGTGGATAATATCCTTCATACGTTCAATATTTCAATCTTACAATGTCTAATTATTTTAAATATTCTAAAACAGTATTTATTGATATGACTGACATATAGTGTAGTTCCCCTGTTTTTATATTTTTATTTAATCTATCTTAGCTTTAACTTTGTCTGAGATCATGATTACTATAGCTGGTTTTTCCCTAAAAAAACTTCTACTCCTGATCTTTATTTTATGTTTGTGAGTATCTCTTATTTCCTATCTGTCTCAACTCCTCTACTTTACTTCTACCCTTTACCTTGCCCTTCTATTACTTAACCCCACCCAGAGAGCCTTCCCTTATCCTCTCTCTCCTTCCAATCTCTTTAGCCTTTTATTTCTTTCTGAATTTAGAAGTCTTTTGCATATATGAGTGTATGTATGCATGTATGTATATATGTATGTATGTGCATGCATATGTATGGTGCCTTCTTTAAACAATTCCCATTGAGAGTAGGGTTCCAGAACAAACAGCCCTCCTTCCCCATCTAATTCCTCTCTGTCAGTTCTTCCTCTTATACTTCATTTGTATTTGTACAAGATAACTACGCTTTTCAGCTTGTCCTACCTAGATAGTTTACTTTTTAGTATCACATCATGGTCAGCTCTGCCCGAATCTTACCAATAACAATCTTAGACGTATGATTTACATTTCCTCATATAAAATATAAAAAGTCTGTCCTTATTGAGTCCCTTGTAATTAGTCTTTATATTTTTCTTGGATCTTATGTCAGATTTTCTATCGATTTCAGGTCTTTTTCCAAAAAAACAATTCTGAAAGTCTAGCAATTTATTGAATGTCCATTTTTTTCTTTCATAATTATTCTTAATTTTGCTGGGTATGATATTTTCAGTCACAACTCCAGTTCTTTTCTCCTTCCATATGTAGTGTTCTAAGACCTACAGTCTTTAAGTACAACCACTGCTAGGTCTTGTGTGATTCTAATTGTAGCTCCACCATAATTGAATTATTTTTTTCTTGTTGCTTATAATATTTTATCCTTGAGCTGGAGAATCTAGCTATGATATTCCTGTAAGTTTTCTTTATCGGGTCTCTTTTGGGTGGTGATCAGCAGATTTTTTCTATTTCTCCTTTCCCCTCTTTTTCTAATGCTTCAGGACAATTTTCTTTATTTCTTGTATTATTGTATCAAGATTCTTTTTTTTTTTTTAATCAGAGCTTTCAGGTAGTCTGACTATATTTTCTCTTGGTTATCTGTTTTCCAGATCAGTTATTTTTCTTAGGAGATGGTTCTCTTTCTCTTCTGTTTTTTTTTTTCATTCTTCATATTTTGTTTTGTTATTTCTTGGTCTCATAACTTTGTTGGCTTCCCCTTGCCCAGTTCTCTTTGTCAAGGAGTCATTTTCTTCTTTTAGATTCTGGACCTTCTTTTCTAGTTGGTTGACTTTCTTTCATAATCTTCTTGTTTTTCCTTGTATTGTTCTTTTTTTTCCTGAATCTTTCTCATTTAATTTTTAGTCCTTTTTTTTTAAAAAAAATCTTAAGTCAATTCTTTTTGGGGAGGTGACCATTTGGCATTACTCTTTGAGGCAGGAGAGGCTTTTTTTGCTTCAGTATTGTCCTCTGAAGATGAACCTCCGTAGTCTCTATTCCCAAAGTACCTTAATATGGTTGTGTTCTTTTTCCTTTCCTGCTCATTTTTTAAATACCAACTTGTAACACCTCTAGCCCTGGGGATAGGGAATGGTGCCTCTGGCATCATGTCCTCCTTCAGTTCTCCCCCAAGAACTCCACCCTCCTCTAAGTGCCCGCAGCCAGCAACATCCCTGCCCCACTGCTTCTGTACTCATCAAGTATGTGCTGGTTCTTTCTTGTCCAGAGCCATATCTTGGGAGCACAGATAGGTCTGGCATCCCTTATTAGCCATGGTTCTTTCAACCTTCCCCTGCTCAGATTCACAACTCCCCACTGTCCAGGAGGTAAAAATTCTTATGGCTGGGGCCTAGGCTGCTTTCCAACCTACTTTGCCCTAGGACTCGTGGCTTTCTGTTTCAGTAGAACTAGCCTGGAGATGTTTATACTTCACAGGGACCAAACCTCGGATCTTCTCCAGTTGCCCCACAAGTACCACTATTCTCATCCAAATCTTGTTCATTTTTACTGCTGTATATTGACTCTGAGGTACTATTCTGTCTTATTTGTGGAGGAAATATGGAGAGCTTGGATTTTTTTCTGCCCTAATCCATCATCTTCCCAGAATCCTCTCCTTGGAAGAGAATTTGAGAGAGGTCAGGAGACTGACTCCTTTACTTTTCTCCACCATCTTGACTCTGTCTTATCTCATTTAATTCTCATAGAAACTCTGAGAGGTACATGCTATTATTACAATGCCATTTTACAATTAAAGAAACTCAAGCAAAGAGAAGGTAAGTGATTTGCTTACAGTCCCATGGCTAGTAAGTGTCTGAGGTCAAATTTGAACTCAGATCTTACTGACTCCAGGTCCAGTGCCCTATCCACTGAGCCATCATAATATTGCCACTGATACTCATAGCTGCCTCAGTGAAAGGGACTGTTTAGCTATATCACAAATTCATTATCATGATATTATCAGAGAAATAATTACTGATTTTTATCTGCTGTAATCCTGCCTGAAGGGCCATGCATGTCTTAGATTATAAAGAATTTTAGAGTTGAGGAGACCTTAAAGATAACTTTTCTAATCCCCTCAATTTACAGATAAAGAAACTGTGGCCCAGAGTTGTCAAAAGGCTTGCCTAAGATCATAGGGATGGTTATCCCTATGTCCATGACAGAATGCCAGTTTTACTACTATGCCATGAAACATATGTCATTTCATAATAGAATGGAAGTTTTTAACAAATTAATTGGTTAAATAAATTTGATAACTTTGTTGTAGCCAGCTAATTCTGTCAAAATAGTTAAAATTGTGAGTATTTGTATGCATGTGTGTGTGTGTGTGTGTGTGTGTGTGTGTTTGTAGGTAAGTAGCTTCACTTTAAAAATGATTGGAAGATCTCTGTACATGCAAAAATTGTAATGAGAAGGGAATAAGAATCAGAAAGTTAATTTGGAAATACATTGAAAACACTAGACCATGAACAGTTCAGAATCAGAAAAGATGTCCTGGTAGCCTAGTGTTGTCCTTTCTGGAATGGTAACATATTATTTTTTTAAATAAACAATAGGATGATGATGATGGATTATAAGATCTCAGACCATGGAGAGTAAAAGAGTATAGTTATTCTAATTATAAGGAACCCTAGGCTAGAGAGAAATACAGATGTGGTAGCATCATCCTGTATCTATATTGTGTGTGTGTGTGTGTGTGTGTGTCTGTGTGTGTGTGTGTGTGTGTGTGTGATATTTTGTCAATAGAACACACTAGGAAGCTTCACGGCTCTCCCTGACTTTCCAACCAAATTTCTACTTTCCATTTCCTTTCCATAATGTCTTGAATAAAACATTTCCTCCCAATCCTTAATATACTCTCCATAATAAATATCTTAATATACCCTCCATAATAACTATCTTGAAATCCTATCATCCACTCTTTAAAAAGCCAGAGTAATACATTCTGAACCAGTGCACTGTCTTTTGCATACATTATTGACTGGGCAGTCACAGTAAGAGAGATTATCAATGGATCAGCAGTGGGGAGAGGAGGAAGAGAAAAAAAAAATCAGTGTTCCAAAGAGGGAAGTCCTGGGGTCAGTGCCATTTGACATGTTCATCAATAACTCGAGTGGAGAGTTGGCTTGTTATATTGATAGGTCAGAAGAAAGATTGGTGGAGTGATGATGAACACGTGGGAAGACAGGCTTATCAAAGTGAATTCCATAAATTGTGGTTAGAATCAAAGAGAATTCAATATGAACAAATACTAGTCAGTCATTGGGGGAAGGAAAAGTATACTGTATATATATCAATACAGGGAAAGGTTGACTTTGTTCACATCTATCAGATAAAGATCCAGGGTTCATAGTGAATACTAATTCTACTATATGTGAGCAACATAGCCTTGTGCAGTAGATTTATTTAAGACCAAGTACAGTACTGGAATAAATAAATAAACAATATTATAACATGAAGGGTTTAATCATACTCAACCCTCTACAGAGACTTTTAAAAGTATGGCCTCAATTCTTGGCATCATTAATATCCAAAGAAAATTTTTAAAAGTATGTTTTATGATGGACTGGAAGTCAGGAGACCTCAAAGTCTCAAATTCCGGTACGAACTAGCTTATGACCATGGAACTGACTTAATCTTCCTGAGTCTCAGAGCTCAGAATAGCTTATGAGAGCCAATTGTTAAATTTTCTGTTTCAGTATTTATACGTTGGAAATTAGCGAATGCTACAAATCAGGTTTGATTGAATCTTCTGTGGATTGTATAAATTTAAGAAAATGTCAATAATGAAGTTTACATTGCAAAATATGTCATGTACATTGTTAAACATTTACCAGCACATCTTTTGACTGATTTCCTCATTCACCCTATAAAGATTCAAAAGTGGAAAGGTGATTATCCCTCAGCTCTTAAAATAAAAGATGTATAATATCCTATGATTCTAAGGCATAGAATTCACTAAATAAGTGGCAATATGAAGGACCTGCTTAAGGGTAAAAACAGACAAAAAATGATAAAAAAGGTTATAAATAAGACCTATAAAGAAATGTTTTCTTAAAAGCTTCTGTATTATTTTTATTCCAGGAGGAGAGAAGAATGACATAATAAAAGTGTTGAAGTATTCTACTTGAAGAATTCTTAAGTAGGAGATGTTAAGCTCAACTGTTATTCATCTCCACTAAAGCTAAAACAAATAGAAATAGATTTAATCTACAGCAAAATTAATTTAGGGCAGATATAGGGAAGAGTTTTCTGACAGATAAGTATTGTTACATTCTAAAATGTGTTATTCAAGAAATTGCCCTCTCCAGAGATATATAAAAATAGAATCAAATCTAACTTGTATAGACAAGTTATGTTCTCTCTTAGATACAAAGCTACTTGAGGGGATCAGCCATATTTGTAACTGTCTCCCCATATACAACTGTCTCTCTCTCATTCCTCCTTCTCTCTCTCTGTCTCTCTCTCTCTCTGTCTTTCTGTCACTCTGTCTCTGTCTCTCTCTGTCTCTCTGTCTGTCTCTCTGTCTGTCTGTCTGTCTGTCTCTCTCTCTCTCTCACACACACACACACACACACACATACACACACACACAGACACATGCATATATACACACACACAAGAACATCTTATGGCAGTATGGGTTCAATAAATGCTTGCTGAATGAATTAATGGGATGATTTGATTGTAATCCTTCCTGAAAAACAAGGAACTAGCTAAACAATATCATTTTCTAATCAATACTTTTTTCACTCCAATGAATTAACTATGGTTTCTGGCTTTCAGCATCTCTAAAGTGAGTTGTTTCAGTAGCCTCCTAATTTTTAGTCCTACCTCAGATTTTCTTCCTACAATAAAACCTCCATCTTCCATATTACTACCTAAATGATTTTCCTAAAGCAAAGCTGTGATCATATCACTCCTCTACTCAATAAATTCCAGTGGTTCCCTATTACTTCTAGGATCACATATAATTATGTATGGTATTAAAAGTGCTTCACAACCTAGCTCCACCTTACCTTTACAACCTTATTATGTGTTAATCCTCTTCATTCTATACTACAATCAATTTTGGCTTCTTATTGACCTGAACATACCACATTCCATCTCTCATCTTTGAATTTTTCCACAAGTTCCCTTACCTCCCCCCACACACCTATAGCTTTCTTTTTTTTTCACCTTTGCATCTAGGAAAAAATCCGATTTCCTTCAAAGCTTAACTCAAGTGCTGCCTTTTACATGAAGCATTTCCTGATGCCTTCAAGGTTCTGGTAGCTCCGGTCCCTCAAAAAAATTACCTTGTATTTATTTGTTTTTACACACACACACACACACACACACATACATACAAACATATACATATGTATATGCACATATAATATGTGTACATGTGCATACATACATACGCACAACATATAATATACAACATGTGTGTATGTATATACACATACAGATACATATACATATGTATACATATACATATACATACACATACATATGTTCATATCTCTAGCACCTACCATAAGATTTGGAGCATAGTAAGTAATTAATAAATGAAAGTGTTGATTGATTGGATAAGTCCTTTGCCACAGCCAGAATACTCGAATGTGAAATAGATTAGCATAGCCAGTGGACATTGTGGTTTGACACCACTCAGAATATTAAATAGTGATGGGGAGGGTTCAAGTTCATAGCAATATATGAATATCACAGGAGGTTCAAATAAGGTGTGGACATCCAGGGTGGACTAAAGCTCATCTTAAAATTCTGGTTTTCTCTAGGGTGGTCTGAGATGCAAGCTTAACATTATTTCACTGCCATAGATTCTGCTATCAAAGAAAACAGCAGGTTAGAAAGAGAAAAGCAGAAAGCAGCGAGGAAAGTTCAGGAAGCTTAAAGGTGATGAGGAGTGGTTTGAATTTCCAATAGATGAGAATAAGCCACTTAGATCTTTCAAAGCAATGAAGTCATTTTAAAGTTTAAAAAAATTACTCTCACCACTTCAGAGGGTTTTGAGAACTTCATCCTGGGACTACTGATATGGCCACCCTGTGCTGCACCAAAGGATCTTAGGGACTGGCTGACATTGCATGATATTCTATCATCTGTCAGGAAATAAATTTCGATCCCAGATGGACACAGTTTGAGCTAGAGCAAGTGTTTCACAGGTCTCCAGCACCCCTGCTGCTCTCCACATGCCTCGGGAACAAGGACCTCCCTAGTGTGCTCTGAGTTAGGTATATCTATAGAGTTACTCCAGATGCAGTCAAAAGGAACCGCCAGACTAGGAGCATCCTCACGTTTGAAATGCTTTTATCCAGTTGCTACCACATACCACCCATTGGTTATGCTGCATGGAGATGACAATATCACAGACAGCTCCTTCTTTTCCAAGGGAGTTCATTTAAGGGTCTTTTGTTAGAGGGGCAATATTAACTTCTAGATGAAACCAAGTACTCCAAAATTACCAGAATTTTTGCTCCTTTAATATGTTTTATGATAGGCAGCCTGGGTTAGTAGATAGAGCACTGACTGGTCTAGGAAAGGCTGGCTTCAAATCTTGCTTCAGATGCAAACTATCTGTTATCTCTGGAAAGTTAGTTAAACTCTCAGTGTTCTAGGCAATTTTCTGACTGAGTTGGAGAGAAGGGGCCAAATTGCATTGGTAGAGAGATTTTCCTCCTCTTGGAATTAACCATGCCAATAAAATCACAGGTCTAGTCTCTCACCCTATGATGTCACATAAAGACAGTGCGGTAGAGTATATAGAAGGCTACTCTTGAAGTCAGCAAAATGTGGCTTCAAATGTTTTCCCTGACATATTCAGCTAGTGTGAGAATGAGCAAGTCAATGCTATAATTGTCAAAGGATCCAACATCTGAATCAGTTGAGCGCATTTCCAAAGCAGCAATTCCATTCACTGATGAGATCACAGTTGTAGTGCCATATATTATAATCAACAATGATAAGAAAGATTTACTGTGTGTCTCTTATGTCTCCTCGGGAAATATACACATAGATTCTTCATCTTAAATCTTGATTTTCCTTGTTTTAATCTTGGAAATGACAAACTTTAGTCACCGCTCATTTTCAATAATAGATGTCTCAGGATCATAAGGCCTTGGATTTAGAGTTGAAAGCACCCTTAGACTTCAATTCCCCCCTTCCCTTATCTTTATTATTCATTTGGGGAAACTGAAATCCGAAAATGTTAATGACTTTTCCTAGGTCACCTCTGCAGAAACAGAATTTGAACGCAGATACCTCAACTCCTAATTGAGTACTCTTTCCACTAAATCCTACCGTCCTCTTCATGATTTTGGTACACACTCATACGAACACCCACACACACCCACACACCCACCCACACACACACACACACACACACACACACACACACAGAGACATGCACATTATACATCAACTAAATCTGATTGTGACATGCTACTACTGGGTGAATGAGGAAGATAAACTAGATTATCTAGATAATCTAGATATTAACCTGGTAGCAAGACAGTATTGCCAAAGTTACCCACCGGTGGCTACTTACTGAATTTTAAGGATCTGAAAAAATTATCAAAACATTTTATTCAAAAATAAATCAAGAAAGAAGCCCTTCTCCTGACTCTGCAATCTAGGTCAACTTTGTCATGGGACAGTTCACAAAGAGTACATAAATTAGATATAAATTGTTATATAAAATGAAAGGGACATGTGCATTTGATGTATTCCATACACTGTTAAATGATTTAAATAAGAGTCATGCGTGTTAAATGTTTTGTATGGGGTAGGAATAGAAGAGAATTACCTTGATTTCATTAAGAAAGTGTTCTGGAAACTCAGTGAATTTCCGGGAGAAAAAATGGAGCACAAGATTTGTCATACTCTGGGAAGATAGTGAGCTTGACTTGGTTTGGGGAAGAAATAAGAAACAAATGATTAGGAGTCATAGATTCAAAAGGAAGGATCTAGTGTATTCTCTGAAATCTTTAATTTGGCTAAATTTTCTTCCCCATCATTGTAGTAGATAGGAAATCAACCATAATATCCACTTAATGAACAAGGCAGAATATCAGAGATCTTGCCATTTCCTCAGAAGTCCCATTTATATAGGATTTATTACGCATTGCCTTATTTTTAGTTATGTGTATATATCTTACAATTGCCCTACCCCCATTCTAAACTTGATGGTAAACTACTCCAGGGCATGGAGCATATTTTCCAGGAAGTACCTTCATAATATCCTGGGTATATTAAATGATTATTGATTGAAAAGGATTATATTAATGGCACCCATAACTGAAGGATTTGGACCTGCTTGATTTAGTTTTGTGAATAATTATTTCCTTTTGCTATACAGAATTTAGGCCCTATCTTTTGTCCTCCGTTTTGCATTTTCTAATATTCTCCATCTTTCTGGTAGTACTATGGCTGTAGCTTTAGCATTAAGTTATAATATTACATTTACTTCGCCATGCCTTCAACTTTACAACACTTATGTCATGAAGATTCATATTTCCCACTGCACAATCCATGTTCAGCCAATATAAATTCTGTTGAAAATGACCATCCTCATGTCCTTTTTCTTTTAAAATACATTGTTAGAATAGCTTCTTAGGATAGTTAGAGTACTTCAGATCTTCCAAAAAATCTCCAAACTTATAAGAAAAAAAAACAAAATTATTTAGCTGACATGATATAGGATCTGAAAATCTTGTCATCTTATTTCCAACTGTGTCATGCTGAGCTTCTCTCTAATGCTGCAGGCATTGTTTTGCAGACAACAAAACATGCTAAAGTTTCCTTGCAGCAAACAATCAAAACCCCAGGTTTGCACACAAGAGATAGGGAAACAAAAGTTTTCTCTGGATTTAAAGACAGTAGATCATCCTTGTGAGTGGTCTTAGCACAACTGCTGTGTAATTCTTGACAGTAATGGATGACACATGAGGAGCTAATGATGTCCTTTAAAATTCACCATATAATATTTATGTGTTATGGGCATTAGAAAGTTAATCATACTACTTGTGTGGGATTTTTTCATTTTTGTTTTTGCTTTGGGATCTAAGAATATAATAGTTAGATGTTCTCTCAGGTCTGTTCTTTCTTTAAAGTTCTGTTTCTGTGATTCTAAGTTATGATTTTGCGCATTATAAATATGACATGATTTGGATCCTGAAGGTCTTATGTAATTTTGATTAAATCACTCATTCATGTGCTTTTAATGAAATAAATATATTATAGAATAAATGTTATAATGAATAAGATACATCATGAAAACTAATAATTCATTAAAAAATAACTTATAGGATGGACAGTACATATTATAAAGACATTATGATGGACTCCATTTGACCCATTTACATTTTGAATTAGTGACCTTGGCTTATTACGCGTAGTGCATTATATCTCTTTGTGTTAAGAAACAAATATAGCAAACATATAAAATATGGCTAGCATTATATTTCTATTTTGAATGAGATTTCATGTTATTAACCATAAATATTAAGACTACTAGGATCTTAGAGATATTTTAGTCCAAACTCTTCACCTTATAGATGAATATGATCTGGAGATTTTAAATGGCTTGCCCAGAGTTTCACAGAGAGTGTTAAACTGTCATCTGGTTACTATCATTCAATGAATTAAGGTTTGATTACTACATTTTTTTTAACAATAGGTGTCATTTTGTATTGATATTGTGCTTTGTTTTAAGAAAGTGGATTTTCCTTTCTTGCCCAGAAGGGGTCACTCTTCATGGGCCTGAACCCACTGCTGATCAGGGCACAGGAGCTTTGACCTTCCCTGCTTCTGACATAAGCCAGTTTTCCTTCTCCTGAGGCAGCCTGGTTGCCTATTGCTACTGCAAGGCTCACCATATTAATGGTGCTTTTAGTGCAGACACCCCACTGACTTCAATCCTGTTGCTTCTTATTTTAAACAGCCAACCTATCTTATCCTCCCCAGCAGCAGGGACTGCAAATGTGTGCCACCACACCCAGCAGTACTATATATTATTCTTCAAATACCCTTTCGGTATGAGAACATAAAAATTCTTCTGTTATTCTTTAACTTAATTTTAGCTACTGCTAATAATCTCTTATGCACTGTATATATGATATATATGTGTGTACATCATATATATATACATATACATGCATACACACATACATATGCACATATATACATATATATGCAGCTTTCATGAAGAATATGCAATTCTTACATTTGTAGCAGGTATTTCTATAGTATTAGTTGAACCATTAAGAATAAAGTAAGCCCAGAGCTGCTAGTTGAAAGCAAGGGAGAGAGGATTTATGAGGCACAAAGTATGGCAGTACCAGGGTTCACAAAAGTATGTTTCTTGAGTTCTCTTGACTTCCTCTATTGCCCTTGAGTGTTAATCTCTGTTAGCCATTCTTGGTTTAGGAACTAGAGAGACACACAGGAGTGGGACTCTGGCTTCCTGCCAGATGTGCAGCTAGATGATAGTGGACTCTAGGTTTGTAGTTCCTTTTTTGCTGCTTACATCTCTCTATTCACACATCTCTCTATTGTCACTGTCTTCAGTGGAAGAAAAGAAAATTGTAATTGGCTGAGGCCAGGGATGAAACCATGTTGGGAAGGCCAGATGAAGCCTGGAACCAATGGCAAGGATTGCAGCAGGATGGCCCAGGACCAGAGAAGAAGAAAGACAAGACTGGGCCAGAACGGTTTCTATTTAGTGAGACAGGGAAAGGGAAGAATATTCCTTGTACCTTCCCCTCCTTGCTTTCACTTACCAAAATCTAAGATCATCATTGGCAGGAAATGGGGCATGGGGGATCAGGAGGAGCCTGGATATAAATAAAGTAGCAACTTTCTCTCCCCATGCTTTTTTTTTTTCTTTCCTGACTTTAGATAGTGTCCAAGATTTACAACAAAACAAAACAAAAATCCTTTTCTCCCTTGAGATCTCCCATGAACTGTGGAGGTTGAGGGGAGGGTGTTTGATTGCTTCAGTCTTTTCTGTCATCCCAGAAGGAAAATTTTGAATGACAAGGAGAAAGAAGAGTCTGTGAGACTTTTGGGAAGAGAGCACCCACATATAATATTTAATAATTTTCCTTGTATTTTTGCTGTATATAGTCAAGCATATGACCTCAGTGAATCGAATTATCATATTCCAAGAGTGTTTGTATATTATTGATTAAGAAGAAAAATTTCAGATATGGGTAAGGTTTGAGCCACAGCTTTTTTAATAATTTTCCCGTAATTCACAGTTGTATTCTTATATTTGCTCATCTAGATTGAGAACCTAGTTATCATGAAGTTTTACGTGACCACCCATTTGAAGATATTCAGCTTAGGAAAATGGAAGGCTTCCATATGCATACCAGAGAGAATACTTGCACATGTGCATCATAATGATTGATGAAATCACTTGACCAGTGACTTGAGTCTGCTGACATTGTTTTTTGGTGAAGAAATTAAACGTTATATTTCTAATTAATAAACTATCACCCTACTTTCTTGTAGACTTAAGGAGTATATTACATGAATCAATGTAGTCCTCTTGTATCACCTCAAGCATTATATCTTATCTAATAAAGGAACATGTGGCTTACGTATATTTCACACATTTGTGTTTTAAAAATTTTTAAATATATTTTAATATGCCTCTGTTGTTACTCCTCCAAAATAGGTATTCACTTCCCACTTGAACTATTATTGTCACTTTCAATGACATCTTCCTTGTACTACTCCTCTTCTACTATCACACCTTCTTTAATCTATCCTTCAATCTGGCATTACTCTGCACTTGTTCCACATCCTGAAAAATATTCTAACCTTGAACATACCTTAAACATTTTGTCTATGCTACTCCCAGTGTCCTTCCTTCCCCTTTTTACCTGTTGGATTCCTGTCTACCCTTTAAAGATTGACTTATATGCCAACTCCTCCATGAAACATTGACTGCTCCTCCTAGTTTACATTGGACTTTAGATAATATTTTACATAAAAAAATCTTCAATATAGTTATCATTCTATTTCTGCAAATCATTGCTATTTATATTTGTGTCTTAACTTTATTCTAAACTGCCTTATCCTAGACACCTAGTTATGCACAGGGCAGGAAACATGTCTTACTTTTTAAAAAATTCCCTAGAGCCTAGTGTGATGTTCTTCCTAAATATATTCCTAAATTAATGTTTCTTAAATGACATCACAACATTCTCATTAAAAATAAACTAAATGAAATATGAGCTTTTATTTTTTAGATGTAGTAAAGATTCAGACATTCAGATGTAGACCTTTGCCTTCCTTTTAGCCTTCATCTCTAAAAGCTGGTTTGCTTTTGTAAAACTCACTGAGTTATCATTAAAATGTTCTGTATGGAAGATGACATTTACTTTGAAGGGTAATTATTTTGATTATTTTACACTGACCAAACTGTATTCAGGTTTTAAAAGGAACTAGGACATTTTTTTCTGGGATTTAGGGAGGAGAAAAGCAACACTTCTCTAACTTTTTCAATGCCCTAATCTCTCTGACTACTTACATTTTTTGCTCTTATTCTTCCTGTCCCCTAATTGTGGGTGTGACCCAAAACTTTTTCATTGGTCCTCTTTTCTTTCCTTTATAAACCTCATTCTTGGGTGTTCTCATCCAATCCTATATTTTCATTTAGATTGTTCAAATAAATGACTCCTGAATATCTCATGATACTGGATTCCTACTCATCCTTTAAAATTCAGTCCAAATTCTCTACCCATCAGTAAGCCTTTTCTGATCACTACTGTCTATACCAATTCCCCTCTCACTATACCACCACCACCACCATAAGAGACTAGGTATGATATAGCATCATACTAAAAATAACTGAATGAAATAGTGAAATTTTATGAATGAAATTACTGGGGAAAATATGTTATACATATACTCTAGCTTTTTCCTACAAAATGTTATCTTGTGGCACAATACTGTAACAAGGGGACAATGAAAGTTATTTTTAGAATTTCAGGATATCCATAATGGATTTTATTGTAATGTGAAATATTCAGTATCCCCACTGACTGCAGTGACCTGTCCATAAAACATAAAGTGGAGTGTCTCAGAAACAAGAAGAAATTCCTCAGAAATTAAAGTTCAGAGTTAAAACTCTAAGAGATCTCAGAAGCTAGTTAGTTGATGTGGCAAAGGAGCCTCTATATCATTACTGAAAATGAGTCATCCAGCCTTTACTTGAAGAACTCTAGTGGCATGAAATCTACCACCATGCTGAGGCAACACACTGCATTTAAGACAACCATAATTATTAATAAGTTTATTCTTACATCAAGATGAATTCTATCTCTTAGTAACTTCTTCCCACTGCTCCTGGTATCATCTGATACCAGGTAGAACAAGACCAACCCCTTTTCTGTAGGACAGTTCTTTAAACATTTGGAGATAATTATCATGCCATTCCTACTCTAACCCCCCCCCCCCCAAATCCATTGAGTCATCTTTTCTCCAGGAAAAACAGCCTTAGTTGTCTTTTTTCGCAGTTGATCTCATGTAGCATAATCTTGAGTTTGTTCACTGTCCTAGGCACCCTTCCTTGGACACTCTATGGATTACCAGTGTCCTTCCTAAAATGGGGTGTTAGAGTGCCATACACTACTCCAGATGTGGTCTGACCATGGCAGTGTACAGTAGAAATATATCATCATCATCAAAATGATGATAATGATGATGATGATACATAGCTATCATTATATAGCAGTCTATGGTTTGTAAAGCAATTAAAATAATATTTCATTTTATCCTCACCATAATGCAGCGAGGTATGAGGAAAATAATAGATGAAGAAACCAAGGCAGATTGGGCTTAAGTGATTTTACATGGGTCATACAACCATTAAATTAAATGTCAGAGGCCAAACTTGAATTTAGATCTTCCTGACTCCAGGTCCAGTTATCTATCCTTAGTACTACCTAGATGCTTCATTTATTGCTAGATACTATTCCTTTCCTAATACAACCTGAAATCACATGAAGTTTTTACAACTTTTGTATCATATTGTGACTTGCATTGCTGTTACATTCAACTAAAATTCCCAGGTTGCTTTAGGATGAATTGATGATTAGTTATATCTTCTACTTACAAAGGAGATGTAAACAACAACAAACTTGTGTATGCCTATTAAGCTTAATCTTTTCTAATTTGCCTCAGTGTTCTACCCTGTTGAAATCCTTTATGCAACTGGATTGCATAACTATAACTGGCATTAACTATATCTCTCAGATTTGTGTCATCTGCAAATATAATAAGCATGTTATTTATGTAGGTGTTCTAGTCATTTACAAACCTGGTAAATAATAAAAAGAACCGAATACAAGTTCTTAGAGAACTCTGTTAGAGAACTCCTTCTTAGTTCATATTGAGCCATTTATGGCTACTCTTTGGTCTTAATCATTTAATCAATTTCTAATTGCCCCAAACTTTACAGCTGTTAAACCTATATCTTTCTACCATGTCCGCAGAAATGGGAGCAGAAACTGACGAATGCTATGCTAAGAACTAGGTAAAATATGTCTAAGGAATTACACCCAACATATCATTTGTCTTTTTTGTTTGTTGTTGTTTGTTTGTTATTCTGTTCTTTATCCAGACCTGGGACTTCATCAATTTTTCAAACTCACCATAATTTATAGTCTTAGAGAGTGGCCTTAGGCACACAAGGATTACATGAATTGCCCATGGTCAGGCAGCTAATACTTGTCAGATGTGGTACTTAAAACCAAGCCTTCCTAACTCTGAGGCCTGCCCTCTCAGTCAAATAACCTTGCCCAAGGCAGGGAAAAGGACACAGCAATAATTTAAATGGCTTATTTTCTCCTCTTTTTGATAAGACCATGGTAGCTTTCTGTGATCATCAACAATTTTTTTCTCTAGATGTTCCCTTTCAAGAGGTTCAGTAATTTTTTTTTAATAAAGCATTGTAAAGTTTTGTTCTCAAATTGAAGTCAAGCTCATTGGATGGGAGTCTATTATCTTTCCATATTAAAAAAAATGAGGCAATATTTGTCCTTCTCCAGGGCAGGTACTTGTCCGATTCTCTACAGTCTTCAAAGATCACTTACAGTAGCATAGAAATGATTTCTGCCAGTTCTTTATGTATTCTCAGATGTAGTTTATCATGTTTTTGTGAATTCAACTTATCACAGACTAAAATACTTTGTTATAGCTCCCTCCTTTAATTTGCATTTAAATTCTCTATTACCAATTTTTTTAGCTCTCCCATTTCTGTTCCAAAGATTATAATCCTTTGTTGAGAGAATAGAAACAAAATAGGAAACGAGCAGCTTCACCTTCTCTCAATTGTTGATTATTATCATTACATCCACCAGGAGTCACAGTCTTACTTTCTTTTCCCTAATGCATCTGTAAGGAAAAAAAAAAAGACACACACACACACACATACACATATTATATATATATATATATATATATATATATATATATATATATATATATATATATATATATACATATATATATATATATAATATGTGTGTGTGTGCGTGTGTATGTATGTATGTATGCATGTATGCATGTCTATAGCTGCATTCACTAACCTTAGCTTGCTTTGACTTTCATCACTCCTGAAACTATTAGGGAGTCATGCCATATGGCTCTATGGATTCTCTGTTGCTTACTCTAGATTTAAAAAAAAAATCTAAACTAGTGGATGGTTCCTCGAGCATCTACACTATTTATTTACATTACTCAACCTACCCTTTTTTGTCTTATCAGAATTGTTTCTCATTGTGCCTTCAGAATTTCATTCCTGAGAATTTCTTATCCCTCCTGAACTGAATTCTGCTGTAGAAGATTAGCCCACTGAATACCAATTTTCCTTGCTGTGAACCCTTGGAAATCTGTGCTCAAAAATCCTGGATTCATGTCAGAAGACTCACCCATTTTGCTTCTTTATCACAGACTCTAAGATGGGATGATATTTTCACTCCAAAGGTTTCCATCATTACTCCTACAGAAATGAACTCTTAATTATTTTGTATAATCAAAGGCAGAAGGCCCATTTTGCTCATCAGTTGTCAGTATGAGCATTCAATTTAGTTCACTTCAATTGAACAAACACATACTAAGGCCATATGCTAGAAGTACATCAGAGAATCTGTGCTTTCACTTATGTGGGTTTTCCCTCTACCATTGAAGATCTAAATCCATTCAATCTAAATCCATCACATACAACCCATTTTCATAAATTAGCCCCAGGCAATCTACCCAAAGTACTGGGAGCCTTCTCATTTTTTCTTGATATTATATGCCTATCAATGGGGCACATAGTATATCCAATCTCAATTTATAAAATACTTAACACAGTGTCTGACACATAATAAATACTATGTAAATTCTAGTCATCTTTCCCCACACTTTCACTATGGACTATACCAGCCTCTAAAAATGAGTTTGTAGTGAATATTTATTCCAGGCATACATTTCCCTCAAGACATGCTTTACAGCAATCCTGTTATGCCATTAAAAATTTGTTAAAAGTCACAGTCTGTATAGGCTTACCTTGCACCTTTCTATATCCTTTGGAGATACTGAATATAATTTTGGAGGGATACTATAGAAATAAATAACCATCATATTGTATTCCTTAAGAATATGGGTGTTAAAAGGATAGGCCTTAGAGCAATAATGGTGACTCAGAGTTGAAGCATATTGCATTTTTAAACTATCGATATAGTTTGCTGATTTTTCTCTTTTTTCTTTATAATCTTTTTAATATGTGGACTGGCTCTTAGGAAGGGGGGAGTGTGAGGTATACTGGGAGAAAAAAAGATAATTATATTTTTTTTTAACTTCACATTGAATTAATTTATACACTAGTCAAGTTGTGGAAAAGAATTATGACCAATGGGGTGATTCATGAGAAAGAAGAGACAGAACCAAAAAAAAACCCAAAAACAAAAACAAAAGAGAAGAAAAAAGGCGAGCATGAAGTGTGCCTCAATCTGCATTCAAACTTCACAGTTCTTTCTCTGGATGAAGATAGCATTCTCCATCGTGAGTCCCCTGGAGTTGTCCTTGCACCTTACGTTGCTGAGAAGAGCGAAGTATGTCAGGGTTGGTCCTCACAGAATCCATATATCTGTGGTTATGTACAATGTTCTCCTGGCTCTGCTCCACTCACTCAGCATTATATCGTGTAGGTTATTCCAGATTGTTACGAAGTCCGGATCATCCCCATTTCTTATGGCACAATAGTATTCCATTAATTTCATATACCACAGCTTGTTCAGCCATTCCCCAATTGATGGGCATCCCTTTGATTTCCATTTCTTGGCTATCACAAAAAGAGCTGCTATAAATTTATTTTGAAGTAAAGAAAAAAAAAGAAGTATATTCAAGGGAGAAAGAAATATGAGAGTCATTATGGGTTAGTGGGTAGGGTACTTTATTTATGAATCAGAAAGCCCAGGGGCAGAGCCAAAATGTCAGAGTAAAACCAGGGACTTGCTTGAGCTTCCCCCCTAACAACTCCAAATACCTGTAAAAGTGACTAAACAAATTCTAGAGCTGCAGAGCCCACAAAATGACAAAGTGAAACAAATCTCCAACCTGAGACAACTTGGAAGGGCAATAGGAAGAGACTATCACATCAGCCTGAAAGCTAAGCACAGTCCAGCTTGGGTGGTGCTGGCACCACTAGGTGCCTCAGGGGATTAAATCACTAGCAGCTGTGACTGGTTCAAGACTTCTCAATCCACAAATACCAAAGACAAAATAGAAAGTCAGTCAGGTAAACTATAGGACCTGAGTGAGAGAAGAGTGAAGTCTGCCCCCAGACCCAGAGTGGCAGAGGTGGTGGTGGAGGCAGCCGCAACTGCTGCTTCCAGAGCTCCAGGCCCACAGATGGTGGGGGAACTGAGCTGCTGATCAGAAAGGATCTCTTTGCTGGCACTAAGGCAGGATTCTCTTGCTTTGCCCTGCTTGGATCTGGGTCTCAGTCCTGGGTGATGGTCTTGGGGTAAGGACGAGGGCTGGCTTGGGAGAACTTACAGAGGCTGTGGAGAGGGAATATTCCTCATGGTTCTAAGGCAGAAGAGAGTGCTTGTGGTCATTCAAAGACCAGAGCACAGGCCAGGAGAGGAGTAAACCCCTCTCTTTTGATCATACCACCTTAGAAGAAATGAAAATTTACAGATGCCTCGAAGTATCTTTGACAACAGCTGTACAAAACCCCTGAAACTTGGGACAGAGCACTCTCCATCCTGGAAGCAGAGTCCTACCTTGACAAAGAGCTCAAAAGTCAAGTAATTGGCTGGGAAAGTGAGCAAACAGTATAAAAAGTCAGACTATAGAATCTTACTTTGGTGACAAAGAAGATCAAAACCTATAAACAGAAAAAGACAATAAAGTCAAAGCTCCTACATCAAAAGCCTCCAAGAAAAGTAGAAATTCATCACAGGCCATGGAAGACCTCAAAAAAGAGTTTGAAAATCCAATAAGAGATGTAGAGGAAAAATTTGGAAGAGAAATGAAAGTGATGCAAGAAAATCATGAAAAACAAGTCAAAAGCTTGCTAAAGGAACACAAAAAAATACAGAGGAAAACAACACCTTAAAAAATTGACTAACACAAATGGCAAAAGAGGTCCAAAAAGCCAATGAGGAGAAGAATGCCTTTAAAAGCAGAACTGGCCAAGTGGAAAACAAGGAAAGCCATGATAAAACAAAACAAAAACAAACAAACAAAAAAACCTAGACATCATCTTTCAAGAAATTATCAAGGAAAACTGCCCTGATATTCTAGAACCAGAGGGCAAAATAGAAATGGAAATTGAAAAAATCTACCAATCACCTCCTGAAAGAGATCTCAAAAGGAAAACTCCTAAGAATATTGAAGGGAATAGTTAGAAGCAAACATATTTGGAAAAGGACAAAGTCAAAGTAGAAAATAGAATAAATGGGGGCAGGATAGGATGGAGGGAAATATAGTTAGTCTTTCACAATATGACTGTTATGGAAATGTTTTGCATAACTACACATGTGTAACCTACATTGAATTGCTTGCATTCTCAATGAGGGTGGGTGGGGAGGGAAGAAGGGAGAGAATTTGGAACTCAAAGTTTTAAAAATAAATGTCAAAAATTGTTTTTACATGCAACTGAGAAATAAGACATGAAGAAAGTGGGGTATAGAAATATGTCTTGCCCTACAAGAAAATAAGGGGGAAGAGGATAAGAGGGGGATTGACAGAAGGGAAGGCAGACTAGGGGAAGGGGTAATCAGAATGAATGCCATCTTTGGGTAGGGTAGGGGAAAGATAGGGAGAAAATTTGGTAATTAAAATCTCGTGGAAATGAATGTTGAAAACTGAAGATTACTTAATTAATTAAAAAAAAAGAATCAGGAAGACCTTGTTTCAAATTCTGAATGAGATGGTAGGTGGTACCATGAATAGGACATGATTTAGAATCAGAAAGACCTGAGTTCTAGCTGGCTTCAGACTCGGTTTCCTCTTCTTTAAAATGGGGATAATAATAGCACTTATATCCTAGATTTGTTGTGATGATAAAATGAAATATTTACAAAGTGCTTTTCAAGCATTTAAAGCACACTATCATCATCATCATCAGTAGTGGTAGTGGTAGTGCATTAGTTGCAGCAGCAGTAGCATCTTCTCTGTGCATTAGGCTCCTTGTCTGTCAAAGGAGAGGGTAGCTAGGTGGTGCAAAGCATAGAGCACTTTCCATGGAGTCAGAAGGACCTCAGTTCAAATCTGGCTTCAGTCACTTTCTAGCTGTGGGACCCTGAGCAAGTCACAACCCTATTTGTCTCAAGTTTCCTCATCTTTAAAAGAAGCTGGAGAAGGAAATGATAAACCATTCCAATATCTTTGCCTTTACACGTGGCCTGAGAAGGATGATCAAGGACCTGGTTCCTTAACCCCAAGTTTCTATTTGGGGGAGTATGTGGCATGAGGAAGAGGTGATCCTCTAGGTCACATATTCCTGGAATCTAACCTTCTAGTAGAGAAAGAAAACAGAAAAGGTCCCTGTAGTGATAGTTATTTTGAATCAATTATCTTTGTCCAGTCAGACCACTGACTTGTGAAACAATGATCAACATTAATATGGAACTAGAAAAATAAGAATGAGAAATATATATGACAATTTAATTAGTTACAACCTGACGTTTTTCTCCAATTTATATGGTTTATATTTTTATTTTATTTCATTTTCTTTTTTTTCTTTTTGAGGGGGGAAGGCAGGGCAATTGGGGTTAAGTGACTTGCCCAAGGTCACACAGCTAGTACATATGTCAAGTATCTGAAGCTGTATTTGAACTCAGGTCCTCCTGACTCCAGGGCCAGTACTGTATTCACTGCACCACCTAGCTGATGCTATTTTATTTCATTAAATTTTTTTTTCCTTAACATTCTTTTTTAGTTACAGGTGTTCTCCCTTCTACCAATTGAGAAGGCAAGCAATAGTATATCCTTTATACATGTGAAGTCATTTCCAACCTAGCCATGTTTGAAAAAAATATGAAAAATAAAGTGAAAAAATAAGCTTTAATTTGCAATCAGATTCATCAGTTCTCTCTCAGGAAGTGGATAACATTGTTTTTTCATTATGAGTCCTTTGGAATTGTCATGGATCCCTGTATTGATCAGAATAGCTAAGTCTTTCACAGTTGGTTATCATTACAATATTGTTGTTACTGTATACAATGTTCTCCTGGTTCTGCCTATTTCACTTTAAGTTCATGTAAGTCTTCCCAGGCTTTTCTGAAATCAACCTCTCCATTATTTCTTATGCCACAATACTGTCTTGTCACAATTATATACCACAGCTTGTTCAGCCCTTCCCCAATTGATAGGCATCCCCTCAATTTCCAATTCTTTGCGACAACAAAAGGGGCTGCTTTTAATGCTTTTGTTTATATGAGTCCTTTTCTTTGATCTCTTTGGAATATAGACCTAATAGTACTATTGCATTATTTTATAGCCCTTTGATCATAGGTCCTAATTATTTTCAAGAATGGTTGGACCAGTTTACAACTCTACCCACAGTGCATTAGTGTCTCAATTTTTACACAGCCCCTCCTGCATTTTTCATTTTTATTTACTGTTATGTTAGCCAATCTGATAGGTGTAAGATGGTACCACGGAGTTTGTTTTAATTTGTATTTCTCTAATCATTAGTAATTTAGAACATTTTTTCTTATGACTATTGATAAAGCTGGAATATTTAAATGAGTTTTAATTCCCCTCAAATGATAAATGAAGGAATGGACATACCCATTAATTATAACCATTTCTGAAAGAAATTTAAGTAATATAAACTTGTTACCATAACAGTGAAACACAATGAATTTAAAAACTGCCTCAATCAACAAACACTTGATCTCCTTGCCAGAGATACATGGTAGCCAAGGAAACAGTAAATTGAAATATCAACTGATTTGTAAAATATTATGAAGAAAAATGATGGAAGAGTATACCTGGTATTGTAAGAAGCATCTGGGTGGTGCAGTGGATAGAAGATTGGTTCTGGAGTCAGGAAGACCTCAGGTCAGATCCACCCTCAAACACAAGCTATGTGATCATGGGCAAGTCACTTAACCTCTACCTCAGTTTCTTCAATTATAAAATGGAGTTAGTAGCAGCACCTGCCACAAAGTGTTGTTGGCGGGGAGGGGGGGGGAGAGATTAAATGAGATAATATTTGTAAAGTTCTTAGCACAGTGCCTAGTACTTCACATAATTTAAATGGTTTAGAAAATCTGTGGACTAATTTCAAGACACACCTGGAAAAAATGGAACTTGGGAAAGAGAGATTCATCAGAATGACAGCATATTTTCCTGGTAGAAACCCCAAATCCTTTTTTTTCCTTTAGGGAAATATATTAATGATATATTAGTGTAAGGTTTCTGTGTAATCTTCAAGCCTTTACCCTTTTGTATTTCTTAGTCTTAAATCTTATTTTTCCAACTTTTTTGCAATGAGTTTCATCGGTATCAAAATCTAAATGGAAATAATGGAGGATTTATTGATTTCTTTGCAGAATCTCACTACTTCATTGTTTACAACAGATGTTGGTGCACAAGCTTCAATTCTTTTCATGGCAGTCTTTAGGCACATGCTTATCTCGAGTACTAAAATATGAGATGTCCAAATGTCCCATGACAAGTTTTTTATTGTGGCTTCTTAATGCACAACCACTCCTTCCAATTCCTCCATTTGTCTTTTCAAATAGCGCCTGAGTCATCCTTTCATTTAGCTGCAAATTCCTTTTTAAAATTTTCATTTATAGTAAGTTTCATTTATAATAAGAATGTCATGATTAGTACAAGTAAGTTCCTCCAGTAATAAGTGATTTATTGGTCATTATGCAAGGATCTTATATTTAGAGTATCATAGCTAAATATTTTTAGATATTCTAAAAAGGTTTAATTACTAGCATTCTCTACCACCTTTTCTACCATGGTAACTCCATTAGGGAAGGAAGCAAAGGACTTCAATCCTTTGTATTATATTCACTTTGTATTTTTCTTTGCTCCATTGGTTACTCTGGTCAAAGAATTGATCACCAAAAGGTCAGCCTACTGCTCATGAACTTCTCTATTTTTAGCTAGACTGATCCTTTAGAAGGAGACACAATCTGTTGCTAGGATTCTACTCGAACTCTTCATATTATGCCACAATTTACCTGAAATTGTCCTTCACTGATATTGCCCTCAAGTATCTTTTTACTATAATTGTGGAGAAATGGAATACCAAAATAATAGAGAGATTTCTTTAATTTGATTAAACAACCAATCTTAAAAAAAGGATGCTCAGCATTTCTGCCCCAAACAGACCATTTTTAAAAGTTAAAATGCTCTACATACATTTTGAGAAACAACTTTTATTTTGAATTTGTTAAATGTGTAATATGCTACTAAAATGTTACTACAATACATAGATAAATATATAAAGGATAGACCGCAGGGTGGAGAATCAAGATCCCCTGGTGCTAATCTCATTTTTATCAATAACTTAATTTTGGAAACTTGTGTGCCATTCTGGTATTTTGAACCCCAAAGTAAGGGGTCTAGAAAAGGAGTTAGGAGACTTGGATTCAAATATTGTTCCATCACTTAATAAATATTTGATCTTGAGCATTTGGGTTATATTTTCCTCATCTCTTGAATGAGACCATTGAAAGAGATGACTTTTAATGTCCCTTCCAACTTTATGATGCTACTGTACCCCAGATCCTCACTGACCATAAGCCCTTGAAAGCTGTATGCTTCAAGGCATGCTGTGAATCAATATTTATCTAAAGTAAGATCTCATGAACTATCCACCAATATTTCTCTTTTGCTAGAATGTGTCATAATACACATTAATTCAAAACAAAAGTCATTTAACTAAACAGAAAAGCTGTGTAAATAGTGAGGAAAATTCTCCTATTTGTCATAAAAGGGAGGGCAGATTGGGGGAAGTGGTGCATAGAAGCAAAACATTTTTGAGGACTGACTGGGTAAAAGGAGAAAGTGAGTAGAATCAACATGATGGAGGAATAAGATGGAGGAAAATACTGTTAGCAATCATAACTGTGAAAAATTTTTGAAGCAAGTTTCTTTTATAAAATGCCTGATCTCTCAAATGTATAGAGAAATAAGTCAATTTTATAAAAATAAAAGGAATCCCTCAATTAATTAATGATCAGAAAATATGAAGTCAGTTTTCAGATGAAATGATCAAAGCTATCTATAGACACATAAAATGATCTAAATCACTATTAATTAGAGAAACACAAATTAAAACATTTCTGAGATATTACCTCACACTTATTAGATTGACTAATGGACAAAAAAAGGAAAATGGCAAATGTTGGAGAGTGTGTGGGAAAATTGACACACTAATACATTGTTGGTGGAATTGTAAATTGATTCAACCATAATGTGGAGCAATTTGGAACTATACCCAAAGACCTATAAAACCATGCATATCCCTTAACTTAACAATATCACAACTAGGTCTTGTATCAATAAGGCAAGATTTGTGACCTCAAGGTTGACCATGAACATGCATGTATGATTCAGAATCTTAAAATAAGAAAAACTCTCTAGGTAGAAGGCAGAAATATAACATTTATTTAGACACCAGAGGATCAAATCCCAAGACCAATAACTCTAATTCAACATAGCAGTAATTATATTCCAAACCGGTAAGCCCAACTCAATGTAGCAACAAGGAAATTATAACACATTATTATAGCAAGAAACCAAGTCATCCTGTGACCTTCATCCCTGCTGGGGCCTCCCTGTAAACACTCATGAATCCTAACTGTTGGCTTGCCTTCATTCTCTTCTCCCCTCAGTTCTCTGGTCTCTGAAGCTTCTTGGTTTCCACTCCACTCTCTGCTCCACACTCTTTCTGCAGCTCTGTCATCTCTCAGAATTCTTACTTCTCTTTGGGCTGGATTCTGAATTCTCCCTTCTGACTTCTGACTTCTGAATTCTCAGTTCTCAATGGCTATCTTCTGGGTGTATATACTCTTTTTAGGGCTTCACACCTAATCAGCAAAGGGATTTAGGCCTGAGGCTTAGTGCCTAGTTAAGTAAAGGGAGTAGGCATGCCTACAAACAAATCTCTAATCAAGCCTCCCTTTTTTGGCCCCACCCGAGGCCTATTGAATGGGCAGGAAAAATCTTTAATCACTGATTGGCATCACAGGTCTTTATCCCAAAAGAGATAAAGCAAAAAGGCAAAGGACCTATATGTACAAAAAAACTTTATAGCAGTTCTTTGATGGTGGCAAAGAATTGGAAATTGAAGTGGTGCCCATCAATTGAGGAATGGGTGAATAAGTTGTGACATATAAGTGTGGTGAAATACTATTGTTCCACAAGAAATTATGAGCTAGATGCTCTAAGAAAATAATACTTGGAAAGGCTTGCATGAAACAATGCAAAGTGAAATGAGTAGAACTAGGAGGACATTGTACAGAATAACAGCAATGATGTAAGATGATCAGTTCTGAATTACTTAGCTATTTTCAGCAATACAATGATCCAAGACAACTCTGAAGGACTTATGGTGAAAAAATACTATCTGCCTCCAGAGAAATAACTGATGGAATCTGAATACAGTTCAAAGCATATTGTTTTTTACTTTATTTTTCTTGAGTTATTATTTTGATCTGTTTTTTAACAACACTATGAATAAGAAATATGTTTTACATAGGTATATGTATGTATGTATGTATAACCCACAAAACAACTAGACTCTGAAGTAGCTTTCTAGAAACATGAGATGAAGGAAGATTGATTTCTACAAATAGCCATAGATATTCAATTAATATTGTGGCTAGTTTAAAAGTTTATCTTTGTATTTTATTACATTAGCTGAATTTATCATCCCCAACATTGGCTAGCATTTTCCTACCAGCAGCAGAATACAATTTTACTTACATGTCCAGTTGACCCTTATTTTTAACTAAAACTAATCAAGTGAATTCAACTCAAGATGTTTATAATAAGACTAAAGTTCTAGTAACGAATGTGTATTTTTATAATTTTGCTTAATAAGTATCCTCTGATAGAAATATGTTATTCTTACAGTTAACATAATTGTTACTCCTTGCATATAATTTCATATTGCAAAGAATTTCTTCATATTCTGAAATTAGTCATAGAGTCATATAGCATATCTTTGCTACCAAAGACCTGTCCATTTGGTACCACTGTAATTACTGGTACACACACAACTTAGAAAATTGTAGAGTTTTAATAACAGTAATTATAAACTGTATCTCCAATATTTTGTAAATTGTTCATGTTGGAAATGATAAAATGAGCATGCATAGTTGAATAAATTCCATAATACTCCATAGTTGATATAGTAACCATAAAATGTGCAGAAATTTTTTAAAAATGAAAGGCACCATCATAGATAATAATGTAATTTGTTTTTTTCTACATCACACTAAAATATTGGAACTGTGTTTTATGTATTTCATCACTTTATTTCCAGCTTCTCATTTTCTACCAAAAGATCAATTTAATACTATTTTAGCTTCTGAAAATATATAGAAAAGTCCTCATTGAAACTAGTTTCTTTTTTATTTTGACATATATTCATATTCCTTAAATCTGTCCATGTTACTTCTTTCATTTCAGTATGATTCTATGAAAAAAAGATGTTTTGAAAGGAGAGGCTTAGTAATCCTAGGAATTTGTAACCAAACTCCCTTTGCATTATTTTCATTGCTGCTACTGAAATGCCACTTTTTTTTTTGTTTGGCTTGGAGACTTCATCCAAACTTTACATTTAAAATAGTCATAAACTTAGTCAAATTACTAATTTGAAAAAAAGTCCTACAAAAGCAAAATTCTCAAAATTAATATTAAATGTTTGTATTAGTAAAATCTGGGTTCAGTTTTGGGAATCCTTTATTTTTTGGAATCTTCTAGTTTAATTTGGCATTGCAGAAATAAATATATCTGTCTCTTGTACTTTTCATAACCTGACTTGTAGTAATCAGTTTGACATTTATGACTGGCACTCTTGAGGTGTTGTTGTTGTTTTAGATCCAGGATCTCCAAAGAGTTTAAGGGACATTATAAAATTCCCCAACAATGCCTTACCAAGACTGAATTTAATTCACTTACATTTTTTAAAAATAGCAATGCATCATACTTCCTTTTCATATAGAAGACTGGAAATAACTCTTTAATTTTTGTCTTTTTATCCCTAATATATAACAGGTCCCATGCATACAGTGTAAACTTAATAAAACTTGTTGAATAATTATTTGATTTATTGAATATAGAGGGTACCAACTTTTACAAAAATATTAAGGAATTTAGGAATCATTGTCCCACAGCAACCTTCTTCTTTTATTCCACTATTCACGTTTGTCTAGTTATAAGAAATTTCCACAAGAGAGGAGAGATTTCTTGGATTATGGTCAAGATAAGAGGTATCCCTTTGTAAAAATAAATTTTGAGTTAATAGATCAACTTACTCTAAAAATTACTAATTTTTGTATTATTTGACATGGCCAATGGCATTAATTAAAAATCTTAACTATGAAATAAAACATTTCTGGAAAAAAAAAAACCTCTAGTGGAGCTAGGTCCCTTATATTTGTGGGATTCTTCAAATGTCAAGGAACGCTTAATCATTAGTTATACTTTGGCCTCAACAATGTTAAACTCCTTAAGTTTTCCTACTTCTTTTATCCCTCCTGTTTTGTGTTTACTAGCTTCTAATCTATCTTCTCTACTTTTTTCCTCTTTTTTCTTATAACTGAATATAGATATTTTCCAAAATATCTTTCTCTCTTTGTTCATTTTCCTCTCTCGGTCTTCCCTCTCCCTCTGTCTCTCTGTCTCTCTCTCTCCCTCTGTCTCCCTCTCTCACTCCTCTCTCTCTCTCTCTCTCTCTCTCTCTCTCTCTCTCTCTCTCTCTCTCTCTCTCTCCCTCTGTCTCCCTCTCTCTCTCTCTCTCTCTCTCTCTCTCTCTCTCTCTCTCTCTCTCTCTCTCTCTCCCTCTGTCTCCCTCTCTCGCTCCTCTCTCTCTCTCTCTCTCTCTCTCTCTCTCTCTCTCTCTCTCTCTCTTTCTCCCTCTCCTTCTCTCTCCATCCTGTCTCCACATTTTTACCTTACTGGGCTTGAAATACTATTTCCATGCATAGGAGTTCAAAATATTCATCATTGTCCATAACCAATCTTCCAAGTTCCAGGTCCATAGTTCTAACTTCCTACCTGCATTTCCCACGACAGCTCAAAATCAACATGTCCAAAGCTGAGCTTATTATATATTTCCTAATCCTTTCTAAAATTCCTTATTGTGAAGCTTTTGATAATGTTGACTCTGTCCTCATTCATTCTGTCATTCTGTGATACTATCTTGTCTTCTATGTTTACAACTTTGGAGTTATCTCTGGCTCTTACCTCTTCCTCACTTTCATACATAATCAGTTACCAAGTCCTGCCTTTTTCTCTGCAAAAGTGATCACACTCATACCCTCTCAAATTCCCAGAGCTACCACCTAGTAAAGTTTAAATTCCTTAGCCTAGTATTGAAAACCCTACTTTTCTAGCCTATTTCGTAGTATTCCCTTTGAATTACTTTACACTAGCAACAAAAAACTGTCCCCCAAATCTACTCTGATTGCAACTAACTTTCTGACTTTGCTCACACTCTTCTGTTTGTATGGGATGCTCTCCTTCACTTCCTTTGCTTAATGAATTATTTATCATTTAAGGCATGACTGAAATACCACATCTTCTTCAAAGACTTTCTTGATATCCTATTCAATCAATCAACAAGCATTTACTAAATGCCTACTATATTTCCAGCTCTGAGCTAAGCATGCCACATGCTGGGAATACAAAAACAACAAAAAAAGAAAAACAGCCTTTTTTAAGAAAGGAGGGGGGTAATATGTACATTTGAAATATATACATAAGCTATGCAAAATTAATATAAGGGCATTTTGATAGGAAGCACTTGCCACTGGCAGTATCAGAAAGAAAGAAGGAAGGAAAGGAAGCAAGGGAGGAAGGAAGGATGGATTAGGATCATTGTGTTTGAGCTGACTCTTGATGGAAACCAGGGATTCTAAGAGACAGAGGTTTGAGCAAAGTACGCTCTGGGCATAGAATGGAGTGATGGTGGTGGCCATTACAAGGCATAGAGATAGGAGACTGAGCACTGAATGTGTGGAACAGCAAGACCAATATGATGGGACTTTATAATGTTTGAAGAGGACTCATGGGTAAGAATATTAGGAAGATAAGAAGAGAACAAGTTGTTTAAAGCTATAAATATCAGACTTGAATTTATATTTTGCCATAAATGTGATATAGAGTCAAAGGAGGTTATTAAATAGAAAAACAAGGTTTGGTTGGAGTAGGGAGACCAAGTAGAACAATTGTCCAGGTGAGAAGTAATGAATACCTGAAATAGAATGGGGCCTGTGTGAATAGAAAGAAAGAGATATATGAGTGGAATGTGTAGAAACAAGAGAATTTGTTCTAATTGACTAGAACCCTTGAGAGCTGCCCTTTCTCCTCTTTTTGTATCCTTAGCACTTAGCAGAGTACTTGGAATATAATAAGCAATTAATAGAAGTTTATTGACTTTCTATGTGAGGTATCAAGAATGTCATTGAGGCTGTGACCCTAGGTAATTAGAACATTTGTCCCTTAGAGAGTAACAGTAAAATCTATGAGGGAGGAAGGTTTTGGGGAAAAGATGATGACTTCTGCTTGGAATCTCATGTGTTGAAGATGCTTTACAGGACATATAATTCAAAGGACCTAATAGTATTTGATGCAACACAAACTCAGGAGAATGATTAGGGCTGTATATATAGATTTCAGTATAATCGGCATAGAGATGATATTTGAATCCGTGGGAGATGATGAGATCATCAATTTAAAATAAAGAAAGAAAAGAGAAAATTGTCCAGGAGAGTTAGTAGACACGACATAGGAGATGATTGAGTTTGAAAGACTGAGGAGTTTTCAGATAGATTAGAACTAGGAGAAAGAAGTGTCACAAAAACTTGAGAAAAGAGAAAGTATCCAGGAGGACAAAGAAGTCAGTAATGTGAAACACTACAGAAAATTCAAGATAGATAAAGATTAAGACTAAATCATTAAATTTAGGAGTTAGAAAATCATTGAAGAGAGCAATTTCAATTGAGTGAAGATGTCAAAAGCCAGACTGTAGAAGATTTGGAAAAAGAGAGTAGAACACAGAATATAGATGACGTTTTTAAGGAATAAATGCCAGCACCCTGCATTACCTTGATTCTCATGCAGCACTTTGTTTTGGATCTCTCCTGAATTTATACAATATCATTCATTATAGCTTTCTTTGTTTGTGACTCATTTCACTTCTGAAATTGTTTATATCCTTGAGTTTTTTTGTTATTGTTTGCTTTTTGTTTTTCAAACTCCCCTTCTTCCCTCTGTAGGGTTCTCTGCTTGCAATAGATACTAAATAAATGTTTGTTGAGTGTGTTATTAAAACTACAGTATAAAGATATCAATTCTTTTAACCATGTACTTTTATATTTCTGGCACTTGAAAACTGTATGCACTTAGCATGTTGTCATATAAAGGCCACATTTTCATATATTACTGTACCAACATCATTGCAGAGTACATCCTCCTGCCAAATTTCACCAGTACTTTTCTCTTAATGAAGTGGAATGAATTTCTACAACATTTTGTGTTTCTTCTCTTATATATGATAATGATCATATGGTCTTTAAAAAATTCAGGCATTTGTTTAGCACTTCATATATCATAAAGAGCTTACTCAAATGTCTGGGCATTATTTCTTGCTCTTACTTGCATAGTTCATTTGTCATTTCATCATACCCGTAATCTCTGGGTATGAACTATTCTTTTTAAGATCACAACTTGGTATGTGAGAACATTGTCAATGGAGATAGCAAATATTCCATTTTTTTACTTTTTTCTTTGAAAATGATTTTGAGAGGTATTGTTACTCAGTAAGAAGATAGTATTTATAGGATATGAGCAGACACTCTCCAACTTACATGTATTTAATGCACAAATGCTCAGTGCATGCACCTGACCAATGTGTACCATGTCAAGGGTTGGGTGAGTGGCTGTCTCTGTACCTCTATTGAGAGATAATTATTCAAAAATGTCTTTAGCTGCTGGTAGAGCATTCCTCTCTCCCCTTGTACTATGTAGTTAAGATAACATATGCCCTTAAAGCTGTTACTCTTTGAAAAGTGGAACCTATACAATTTTCCCTTCCTAAATGGATTCACTGAGTCTAGCTCTTCAATTCTATTCATGTTCTCAGAGAGGCACAGAATGCCAAGTCTTCAGGTAAGAGTTGATATATGGGGGAATACTGGAATGACTGTTCCTGAGATAGAAACCTGATTTGGCAGTTTGTATAGAAATATGATCATCTCATATTAATAGAATTGGTTTCCCAGGCACATAGGTTCCAGAATTACTGATGCTATCCATGTTTTTGTTTCAACAATAATCAATATTAGGAAAAAGATGAGCAGTACAGATGACTATAGAAGCAGGGAAGCAGAGTGGAGAAAATGTTTGACGAGACTTGAGAAAAACCTGGGTTCCATTTGACTAAATTCAATAGACACATATTGAGTACCTACTATGAGCCAGAAACTGCTAAGGCCATGGACACAAATTAGAAAAAGAAAGGCAGTCCATGCCCTCAAGGAATTTAACCTAGTGGGACTAGATTATGGACTTAGAATTGTACTTTGTTACTTATTAGTTATATGACCATGTGCAAATCGCACTTAACCTCTCTGAACCTGTTTCCCCATGTGAAAAAAGGGATAGTAATACTTATCTCATAATTATTCTTATGAGGATCCAATGAAATAATGTATGTAAAGTACTATGCGAGTGTTTAAGTGCTGGTTGGTTGTTGTCTTTCTTACCTTGAAGAAGACCAAAATGAGGTCACTGTATTGGGGTCAAGGTACAATGTGTCCAACTGTGGCTAATCAGACCAATGTAAGCTTTGAAGGCTCTACCACAGGTCAGACACAAATAGCCCATATGAACATTTGGGATAAAAATGTTTCTAAATTTGTGCCTCTCATATTTTTTTGGAGCTACTGCAATTCTGCTTTGCTCATAGAACACAGTGTCATCTTTGATGTAGTCGTGTCATACTGAATGGTCTCCCATGTCTCAAAATTGATACCATAATTCTTCAGAAAGACTGGTGTGTCCTTGTATCACTTCTTCTGATGTCTGTGTGAGAGCTTGCTTTGTGTGAGTTCTCTGTAAAATAGTCTTTTAGGCAAATGTGCATTTGGCTTGTGAACAACATAGCCAACCCACTGCAGTGGCACTCTCTACAATAGAGTTTGAATGCTTAGCAGTTTAGCTCCAGAAAGGACCTCAGCATCTAGCACCTTACCTTGCCTGATGATCTTCAGATTCTTCCTAAGACAATCCAAATGGAAGCAATTCAGTTTCCTGGCATGGCGCTGGTCCAGGTTTCACAGACATACAACAACTCAGTTTAGTAGGCAGCCTTATACGCCTCCTCTCTCACACTTTCCTTCAGAGCCTTCCAAACGCTGAGCTAGCTTTGGCAGTGTGGGTCTCAACCTCATCATCTATGTTTACATTCCCGGAAAGTATGCTGGCAAGGTCATCAAACTTAACCACAGCATTCAAAATTTCTCGGTTTGCTATAACCAATTGTTCCACATGGTTCCATTATGTTCCATTATGGTGCTGGCTGGTGGAGAATCTGTGTTTTCTTCATGTTAATTGTCAGGCAAAAATTAGCACAAGTGGCAGAGAATTAATCCATATCCTGTTGCCTCAGAGGCTGCATTGAGTACATAATCATCTTCCAATAAAAAGTTGCATACCAACTCTCCCTCACTTTATTAAAATTCTATATAATTGGGCAAAATAATTCCTAATTTTTGTTTTAATTTCTTCTTCATTTGACATGAATTCACCCTTTTTATTTTTTATTCTGGTAGTTTTGGTTTTGTCTTTCTTTTTTTAAAATCAGATTGATCAAGGGTTTATCAATTTTGTTGCTTTTCTCATAAAACCAGCTCTTAGTTTTATTTATTTTTCTGTATTTCCATTTTATTAATCTCTCCTTTGGTTTTCAGTTTTTTTAATTTGCTATTTAATTGGGTATTTTCAATTTGTTCTTTTTCTAGCTTTCTCAGTTGCATGTCCCATTAATTGATCTCCTTATGCTTTATTTTATTCATCTAAGTATTCAGAGATATAAAACTTCCCGTAAGAAATGCTTTTTCTGTATCCAACAAGTTTTGGTGTGTTATCTCATTACTGTCATTCTCTTGACTGAAGTAACTGATTGTTTCTATGATTTGTTGTTTGACCCACTCATTCTTTAGGATTAGATTAACCTGTCTTTCCATGGCCCTTTATTACAAATAATTTTTATTACATCATGATCTGAAAATGATTCATTTACTATTTCTGCCTTTCTGCACTGGATTGTGAGGTTTTTATGCCCCAGTATATGGTCAGTTTTTTTTGTATGTGCCATGTACTGCTGAGATAAAGTTATATTCTTTTCTATCCCCATTCAGTTTTCTCCAGAGATCTATTCTATCTGCCTTTTTAAAAATTCTGTTCACCTCCTTAACTTATTTTTTGTTTCTTCTGAGGTTAGATTTATCACATTCAGAGAGAGGGAGGTTGAGGTCTCCCACTAGTATAGTTTTTCTGGCTATTTCTTTGTGTGACTCTCTTAATTTCTCCTCTATGAATTTGGATGATGTACCACTTGGTGCATATATGTTAAGTTAATGCTATTACTTCATTGTCTATGGTGCCTTTTACCAGGATATAGTTTCCTTCCTTATCTCTTTTAATTAGATCTATCTTTCCTTTTGTTTTGTCTGAGATTAGGATTTTTTTTTTACTTTAGCTGAAGCATAATATATTCTACTCCAGCCTTTTCCCTTTACCCTGTGTGTATCCCCTTGTTTCAAATATGTTTCTTGTAAACAACATATTTTAGGATTATGGTTTTTAATCCATTCTGCTCTCTGCTTCTGTTTTATAGGAGAGTTCATCCCATTCACATTCACAGTTATGATTACTATCTGTGTTTTTTTTCTCCATCCTATCCTCCTGCCCCCATTTGCGCTTTTACTTCTCCCTTCTCCCTTCCCCCTCAAAAGAGTTTTGCTTTTGACCACCACCTCCCTCAATTTTCCCTCCCTATCAACCCCCTCCCTTTTCTTACCCTTTTCCCTTATTACTTTTTTCCCTCCCTTCTAAGCACCCCCCCCTTTTCTTTCACATTTCCCATGCTACTGCCTGTAGGATAAGCTTAATTTCTATACTTATCAGAGTATGTCATTCCCTCCTTGAACTAAATCCAATGAGAGTAAAGCTCAAACACTGCTCTTCTCTTTCCCTTCTTTCTTTCCACTGTAATATGTTTTTATGCCTCTTTATGTGATGTAATTTACCCTTTTCTACATCCTCCTTACTTCTTCTCCCAGAATAATCCCTTTGCATGCCTTGATTATTTTTTATCATTACATCAGTTAATTTATACTCAAACCCTGTGTGTATGAATGTCCCTTTCAATTGTCATAACTATACCATTCTCAAGATTAACATATATAATGTATATAAAACAATACAGTCTTATGTAACGATGTAAACAATTTGCCCTTATTGAATAACAAGGTTGTTTGTCTTTTCCCCTGTTTACCTTTTTATGTCTCTCTTGAGTTTTGTATTTGCAGATCAAATTTTCCATTGAGCTCTGGCCTTTTCATCAAGAAGGTCTGGAATTCCTTTATTTCATTGAATATCCATTTCCTTGCCTGAAAAATTATGCTCAGTTTTGCTGGGTAGTTGATCCTTGGTGGTAGTCCAAGCTCTTTTGCCTTTCAGAATATCATATTCCAATCCCTCTGATCTTTTAATGTAGAAGCTTCAAGGTCCTGCATGATCCTGACTCTAGTTCCATGATATTTGAATTGTCTTTCTGACTGCTTACAGTATTTTCTCCTTGACCTGATAGTTATAGAATTTGGCTAAAATATTACTTGCAGTTTTCAATTCTGGATCTCTTTCAGTGGGTGATGGGTGGATTCTTTCAATAAGCATTTCACCTTCTGGTTCTAGGATCTTGGGACAGCTTTCCTTCATGATTTCTTGGCTTTCTCATAAATAAGTAATTCTTAGATTGTCTCTTCTGCATCTATTTTCCACATCAGTTGTTTTTCCAATGAGATATTTTACATTGTCTTCTATCTTTTCATTCTTTAGATTTTATTGGACTGATTCTTGATGCCTCGTAGACTCATTACTTTCTACTTGCCCAATTCTAATTTTTAACAAATTGTTTTCTTCATTTTGCTTCTGTGCCTCATTTTCCATTTGACCAAATTTACTTTTCAAGGAGTCATTTTCTACAATTAGGTTCTGTACCTCCTTAACCATTTCACCAATTTTACTTTTTAAAGATTTGTTCTCATCAGTGATTTTTTTTTCCATTTTTCCTTTTACCTCTTTAGTTTTTAAAATCCTCCTTGAGGTCTTTCAGCAATGCTTTTTGGCCTTGAGACCAGTTTATATTCCTTTTTGAGGTTCCAGATGTAGGTATAACATCAGTGCTGTCATCTTGTGAATTTTGTGTATTTGTGTATTTTGATCTTCCCTGTCTCCATAGTAAGAACCAATGGTCATTGTTTTTTTTGGATTCCTTCTTCATAGTGGTTGCCTTTTTCCTGGCTTTTTAAATGGATCTATGCTTCTGGGACCCAGGGAGCTCTGTCCCAAACTTCTTTTGTTGGGAGCCAGGTGCCTGGCTGCTGGCTTTGTTTGCTGTGGCCTCTGGTTTTCTCAGCTAGAGGCTATATAATGCTGCTGCTCACCTGGTGCTGAGCTGAAGCTGTCTGGTGTGTGCCAAGGACTGAGGTCCAGTGAAGTATTTCTGAATTTCCCCTGGGGTTAGAGAGGTATAGGGGAGGGTCTAGCTGCTGGAATCCTCCTTTTCCACTAGGGCGGCACTATAGCTTGGGTGGTCTCAGCCACTGTTTGTGCTGGTGTCTGCTAATTTCCGTGGCTGTGCAAAGGCACACCAGGGGTCCTGGTGATTGTGCTTGCTGGCTTCACCCCCCTGGGGCTCAGGAACTCTTGCTGGTCTGCTGAGTTGGGGCTTGCTGGGATGCCTCCCTTCCTGCACTAGTCTCCTTCTGTCACTGCAAGAAGGGGTATTCTTAGCCTCCTGCACTATAAGACTAATAAACCCTCACTTCTGGCTCCTGTATTCCAATGTTTCTCCTAGGGCAATATTATCTGTTTATTCGAGGGAGGGATGAGACCCATTTTTACCTGGTAATCATGGCTCCCAGAAGTTCTAGAAGGTTAGTTTCAAACCTTTAGACTGTGTGCTAATAGCCCTCAAAGTACCTGCTCCCACATCCTCAGGCTCTGCACTTCTGCCTCATCTAGTTCCAACAGACTCCCGTCCTGGTCTGAGAAGCTCGGGGATCCACACTGCAGCCAGCAATTCAGCCGCAGGCCTGCTCCCACCCCTTGGTCAGCTATGGTTTAGTTCCAAGTACTCACAGCTCTCTCAGCCGGGTCCTCTGGCTGATTTCCACTGCTGCTCTAGCTCTGGTATGGCCAGGTGCAGTTCCATGTTCCTGGTGATCTCCCAGTCCATGGATCTATCCCATTCACCCTGAGGACTCTCCTGGGCAATAAATCTGCCACATTCAGTCTCCTAGTGGTTTCTACCTCTCTCAGATCTGCTCAGATTCACTTTTTTAGAGGTATCTGACTGAATTTTTAAGGAAGCTCCAGTAATTTCCTGTTTTCACTCCACCATCTTGGCTCCTGAATGATAAATCTTTAGAGAAGATCCTCCACATTACAGTGTAAGCCCAGCACATAAGTTTCAAGTTCCCTGCCCCCTTTTCCAAACTTTGGACTCTCCCAGTTGGAGACTGATAGGCCTGAACAAAAACAGGAAACTCTTAAGACAAAGGATAGGGAATAACTCTTCTCCCACTGGAGAAACATTAACCTGGCCAGTTCTTAGGAATGAGGGGGGTGGGGTGGCTTCTCTCTCTAGCGGGAAAAACTTTCTTTGTTCAGGGACCTGTATAAGTCACCACGTGGGACAGGCACATTGGAACCTCACACATGGAAAGGATGCTTTGCCTGGGACTACATTCAGAAAGACAAACCAAGGTAGCTATAAAAAGGGGTTCTCCAGCTTAGGAAAAGCCTTGGGAGCAGGTGCTGAATGTGAGGTGTATGTTGTATGTTTTTTGTGTGTCCTTTGTTGTTGTTGCTGCATTTGTAGAAAAAAAGAGGGATTCTCCAGCTTGGAGAAACCTTGAGCAGCAGTGTGCCTCTGAACAGGTGTTGCCTCTGTGTGTCTGTGTCTCTGTCTTTGTCACTGCATTAACTGTGTAGTAGGAATTGTTAAATGATGTGGTTGTGGGGTTAACAGAGTATTCCTCTTGTCTTTCAATAAAAACTTTGTTCTGTTGGAAGTGTGCCTTAGTACCAGCACGAATCCAAATGCGAACCTAACCTAGTTTAATTGAACAGCTCCATCCTGAATTATTTTCTTCAGTGAGCTTTTGTACCTCCTTTTCCATTTTACCAATTCTACTTTTTAAGGAGTTCTTCTCTTCAGGGATTTTTTTGTATATCTTTTTTCCCATTTGGCCGATTCTGCTTTTCAAGGCATTCTTCTCTTCTATGGTTTTTTGTGCCCCTTTTACTATTTGGTCTATTCTGTTTTCTTCAGTATTTTTGGTGCCTCCTTTTCCAACCTGTTAACGCATTTTTCATGATTTCCTTGTATCATTCTCATTTCTGTTCCCAATTTTTCCTCTAACTCTCTTACTTGATGTTCAAAATCCTTTTTGAGCTCTTCCATTTCCTGAGAAATTGCAAGTTACATTTTCATATTTTCTTTTGAGGCTTTAGGTGCAGGAATTTTGACTTTGATGTCTTCTTCTGATGGTGTGTTTTGATCTTCCCTGTCACCATAGTAACTTTCTATGGTCATAATTTTTTTCTATTGTTTGCTCATTTTCCAGCCTATTTCTTGACTTTTAATTCTATGTTAAACTGAGGCTCTGATTCCCAAGTGGACAGGGTACTGTCCGAAGCTTTGGGTTTGTTTTTTATTTGTTTTTGTTCACTTGTTTTTTGTGCAGCTGTTTGCAGATGTAATTCTGGGGACCTGTAAGTTTTTATCTCTTTTGAGGTGGTATGATCTGGCGAGAATGTGTTTATTACTCTCTCGTACTGTGCTCTGGTTTGTGAGTGACAACAAGCACACACACGTGCACACACATGACCATGTGCATGTACATTTAATAGTTAGCTTACACAACAACTTACTCTTATGAAAAGTTGTGAAAACAAACCATTAAATATGCATACTAATCTAGACACATCTATGCATACATAATAGTTTGTTTACATAGCAACTTTCTCTTAAAAGTCCAAATACATTAAAAATTTTAACTTGTTTAAAAAACAGCACATCCCTATTTTGGGTTTACCTCATAGGAGTGATCAAATAGGCTCTCTCTGTTCTTGAGCTCTGAACATTCATATTCTTCCTTGATGTCTATTGATAAGCTAAGACAGGGAAACCTCCCAATTGCTCTCAGAGCAAAAATAATCATGAAATAATTGAACCTCAGCACCTGACTTTTGAATACATATAAAATATAAATACACATATATTCATATTATAAAATAATTACATTACCTCTAATATGTACATATTATACATATACACATGTGTGTATAAATGTGTGTGCACATGTATATCCACATATTTTGCTTAGTCATTTTTTAGTCATGTCTTACTCTTTGTGACCCCTTTTGGGCTTTACTTTGCAAAGATACTAGAGGGATTTGCCATGTCTTTTTTAGTTCATTTTACAGATGAGGAAACTGAGAAAAACATAGTAAAATGACTTGCCCAGGGTCACACAGCTAATAATTGTCTATGGCCATATTTGAACTTAGGAAGAGGATTCTTCCTGACTCCCAGCCTGGCACTCTATCCACTCTGCCACCTAGCTGCCCACACACATGTGTATATATATATATATATGTATGTATGTATATATATGTATATATATACACATACATATATATACATATATATACATATATATGTATCCATATATGAAAATATGTGCATATATGTATTTTATGTAATATAATGTTTATATATTTCAATTAATGTATGTACATTGATTATCTATAATTAAGCTTTCATAGTCTGAAACTGCTCTAAGGCTTTTGGAAGAGATTGTATGTACATAGATGTATATACCTCTATATTTATATTTATTTCTATTCCTAGATACAGATATATGCATAGTTATATGGATAGGCATAAGTTGGAGGTATAGATGTAGATTTAGATATAGGTATAGGTATGGATATAGATCAATATGGTTATAGATATACATAGAGGTAGAGATAGAGGTATAGTTAGAGATGACATATAATATAGCTATATGTCAAAGTAGTTCTTGATCTATTTTAAGCTGCTGATGCTGAGAAGCACAAGGATTGATACTTTGCATTCCAAAGAGTCATCCTTAACTCCTCACTATTACTCACCCCTCTATCCAATTTGTTGTCAAGGCCTGTGGACTTCATATTTTAATATCTCTCAAATAAGCCTTTTCTTCTTTTCTGATACTGCTACCATTTTGATGCAGGCCTATATCACTTCATGCCAGACCTATTGCAACAGCCTGATGGTGGTTCTGCCTGCCTCTACTCTCTCCCCACTCCAATCATGTTACCACTTTACTTAATGAACCCCAGGATTTTCCTGTGGCCTGCAGGATCAAATATAACATTCTCTGCTTGGCATTCAAAACCCTTCAAATCCTAGCTCCCTGCCACCTTTTCAGTTTTCTTATATCTTACTCTTCCATATTTGTGTTGGCAACCAAAAATGGGCTCCTTAGCACTTAGTCGACAAGTGCCCTTGACTAGTTTGGCTTTTTCCCCTGAACTGAATGCTGTTTGTATGTTGGACTGGAGTAAGCTTGTCGGCCCCTTCACCTTGCTTCCCTTGCTTAAGCTGATGGAAAGAACCTGTGCTTTTCTGGTCAACCCCTTCACCTTGCTTAAGCAGATTGAAAGAACCTGTGCTTTTCTGGTCAACCCCTTCACCTTGCTTAAGCAGATTGAAAGAACCTGTGCTTTCCCTGGCGTACCTTACACCCCCGCAGAAGCTGGATGGTTAAAAACAGCTTCCGTTGGAACCAGAGGCTGCTATAGCTACAGCCACAGCCACAGCCACAGCTGAAGCAGGAGCTGCCAGTAGCAGAGCTGACCTATGGGAGGAAGCTGTACAAGGACTTCAGGCCAGTGGGTAATCTTTTTACCATAGAGGGGGAAGCATGATTTTGCTTTACACAATCATGCTTCTCTGTAGCCTCCTGGTTACTCTTTCGAGGTGTACTTATTGGGCCTGGAAGCTTTTGATCAATATGTCAAAATGGGGTTGCTGGTTCATGGGTTGGTTACTGTGGAGCCTAAATATATGTTTTGATTCTTCTGCCTTCTACTTTGAGAGTTTCTTATATCCAGTGGTTCTGAACCTTTCAGACATATATATGATCCTCTTTGAGATTATAAACTCTGCCCTCCTAATACATGCCCATTAACTGAAATCTCAACCAAACTTGAGATGATTTTATTTGAAGAATAATAGTCCATACTTGTCTACTCTTTTTGTCCTTTGTTTTGGCTAACGTTGTTGCTAGTTCTGTTTCCTTTAGGCTTAAGCACCCTGCACTTTCTGGTGACTGCCTAAGCACATAGCATTCTTGGAATTCCTGCCAGCTCGTTAAAGAACTGACCTCTGGAATGGGACTTTTGGGGCAGGGCCATCTCTACATCCAATTTTCAGCATGAAGAAGCTATGGAAAATGAGACCTTCACCCCTTACCCCAAGATTTTGAGCCCCAATCGTTCAAGGGGGGTGGGAATGATGATAGTGTTCTGTTTACTGATGGCAGTGCATCAGGCCATCAGAGCAGAGAAAGGAGGAATGTATTAGGAGAGCAGAGTTTATAATCTCAAAGAGGATCATATTTATGTCTGAAAAGTTTGGAACCGCCGGATATAAGAAACTCTCAAAGTAGAAGGCAGAAGAATCAAAACATATATTTAGGCTCCACAGTAACCAACCCATGAACCAGCAACCCCATTTTGATATATTGATCAAAAGCTTCCAGGCCCAACAAATACACCTCGAAAGAGTAACCAGGAGGCTACAGAGAAGCATGATTGTGTAAAGCAAAATCATGCTTCCCCCTCTATGGTAAAAAGATTACCCACTGGCCTGAAGTCCTTGTTCAGCTTCCTCCCATAGGTCAGCTCTGCCACTGGCAGCTCCTGCTTCAGCTGTGGCTGTAGCTATAGCAGCCTCTGGCTCCAACGGAAGCTGTTTTTAACCATCCAGCTTCTGTGGGGGTGTAAGGTACGCCAGGGAAAGCACAGGTTCTTTCAATCTGCTTAAGCAAGGTGAAGGGGTTGACCAGAAAAGCACAGGTTCTTTCCATCAGCTTAAGCAAGGGAAGCAAGGTGAAGGGGCCGACAAGCTTACTCCAGTCCAACATACGAACAGCATTCAGTTCAGGGAAAAAGCCAAACTAGTCAAGGGCACTTGTTGACTAAGTGCTAAGGAGCCCATTTTTGGTTGCCAACACAATATTCATTCTTCAATCCAGGGACGTTGGCCTCCTGGTTGTTCCACCAACAAGACATGTCCTCTTTCAGCCTCGAGCACTTTTCTGGCTCTTGGCCTGGAATGCTATCCCTCCCCCATTCCAGCTACTGACCTCTCTGGTTTCCTGTAAGTTCCAACTTTTCAATCCTTTCAATCCAATTTGATCTTTTATGGGAAGCTTCCCCCATCTTTTCTTTATTCTAGTGCCTTCTCTCTGTTTATTTTCAAATTATCCTGTATATAATTTATTTTGTATACATATCTGTATATCTATCTAAATGTATATATGTAAGTATACATATATGTGTATATAAATATATAACTGTATGTATACGTGCACACATATACACATATGTACATATGTACACACATATATATTGTATATTGTCCTTCCCATTAGATTTTAAACTTCTTGAGGGCAGGGACTGTCTTTGGCCCTTTTGAGTAACCCCAGCTCTTATACACATTCCCTGACACATAGGAGAAACTTAATAAATATTTATTGTTTGATTAATTGCATTTGGACAATACATAATTTATTCATCAAATATAATTTTAGTGGACTTAATAATTTCTGACAAATATTTGAATGGCATTCAATGAAATCTATTTTTATACTACTTCATGGCCTATGTGTCAGGGTTAAAGTAATTCTATCTGAGAAAATCTGCTGGTTTCTTTGGTGATCACTGTTTTTGCGTTCAGATTACAGCAGAGTAAATGGGACTATACCAGTTGCAACAAGAGGTTATCTTACATCACAAAAGAAATTATGGGATGACTTTATTTTGTCCTATGTTGAATTGAGATTTTCTTGTTATTATTCTTTAAGGAACTGTATGCAGTGAGAGCAGATTGTGGAGAGAGAAAAGAATAATTGAACATTTACCCTCTGAATTTTCTTTGGACGTGTGGAATGTTCCTGCTGAACCACTAAGGCACCTTGGAGAAGCAGCTCACTGTAAGTAAGTAAAACATGAAATAATTTCTTATATTGCTCTGATGCTTGATGATTTAAGACAGAGTCCACTTTGGTGGTACTTCAAAATAACAGCAACAGCAGTGGTAGGAGATGGGAGACACTTGAAGATTTCTGAGTCATAGATTGCAAGAAGAAAAGATACTTGAAGAAGTTATGTACAAGCTAATGGATTTTTCCTACTGTAAAGAGTGTCCCAAAAGTCCTAGTGTAGTTTTAAGTCATTAAAACTGATTAGATTTCCTTAAGCTATTAAAGCTTAAAATTGCACTAAGACTTTTGGGACACCTCGCCTCAAGTTTTCTAGCAAATGCGAAAGACTACGTATACAGAAAATATTTAGGATAAACTTGGGGTGAGCAACATTGTTTGCCACAATGATTAATTATGAAATGAGTTATTTTTGCTGAGATGCATGGCAACTTTCTGATGTGAAATTGAAAATAATTGGAATATCATGCAAATTCCAATGACAGATTTTCTATACTTAATCAAAGTACTATTATTAAAACTGTAAGTGAATGAGAGACTCCTATGTGCCAAAAGCTTGAATTTATTTCCCTCTCTGGTTTTTTAAAATGTACAATAAGTTAGAATGAAGAGTTTACTCAGATCGAAGTTGCTTGGGAAACTTAAGAGTACTTTCTACTCTGAAAGGATCAAGAACTGAACCACTCATACAACATCATCACAATGGGAAGAAATTCCATTTCAATTGGTGACTTGCTGTGGGAAATTTTATGTCTTCACCACAATGATTTTTTTGATTGATGAATTTCTAATAAAAGTGGTTGTTGATATTGCAAAATGAGTTCTGATATATCTCCTCTCATTTTACATTTCCTTTAGTTGTGTTTTGTTGTCATAAAAGAAAACAGTTTGAATTTCCTTCAGAGGCTATTCTATTTTATTTTATTTTTTCATTTCATTCTCATCCAACCAAAGACTTTGTAACCTAGGAGATAAGATCTGGAACCTTCAGCCTTCCAGACAAAAGGACTATCAGAGAGTCTGAAATTTGAAACCAAAGGGCTTCAAAAGAATTCAGATCTATTTAGGTTTGGACATCTACATAGAATGGGTCAAATGTATCCCTTTGTTTCCAACTTTTTTTTACTACCTGAAAAGCTTTGTAGGTGATAAAATATATTCCCTCCCCTTTATGTGATGGACTACTCCAACGTAATGTATGAAATGAAGCAAAATGTTCTGAAAATATAACTTATGTATACTTTAGATATTTCAATGTGCAGAGAAAGCAATTCAAGCTACATTTTAAAAAGTCATTAGTGTCATTTCATTCATTCTTGAAATGATAATATTTTCCTGTTTTTTTAAAAATATCATAACGTTTATCAGTAATTCAGTACAACAGAATCTGATTATTATATTAAAGTGATCAGTAGAAATTTATAGCCTTTAGTTGTTAGATAACCAATTGTATATTCCCTGCAAATTTTAATCATGGAATTAACTCAAAGCCAAGTTAGCACTCAAGAAAGCCACAAAATCAAACTTAATAAAAAAAAAGATGGGGATTTCCCCTCTGCTATAAAAAGCATTTTTTAAAAAATGAGTCTCAGTTTATCTTATCACACTAATATAATTTCATATATTGAGTAATGGGCATCAGCAAGTTGCAATGCAGCTTAAACCTCCTTTCTACTGTAGTAATGATTTCAAGTCTTTTTTGTTTCCCGTCCCAAAACAAATGTTGTCGAGTTTGTGTACCAAAGCAACTTTTTGGAAGGAATGAGAAACATGCTTTGATCTAATTCAACTTCTCCTAAAAATGGCCCAGGCCATTCTGCAGGACCATATGCATAGTAACAAATTCACGCAAATGATTTTCAGTGTAGAATAAGGCCTAATGAGTAAAGGAACAGAGTCTCTGAGTTATTCTGGGAATTGTAAAAGCTAAGAATGAAGTGAATCCATAACATTGTCCTTTCATGTCACCACTTTATTTATGTCCCATTATATTTCATCTGTAATGTGGATAGCTGGGAGATTAACAACTATTATCAAAGCTTGGTATTACTACTGTTCATTAGTATAGAGAGGTAACCCAATGTAAGAATAATGTTTCATTCTTAAGGCAAAATGTGGAAGCCCTCTAGTGGTAATAGTATTCAACAAGATTCCCAGGAATCAGATCAAAATAAATGTCATAATGAAGAAGAGATTTGTTTGTATTTCAGAGGTGCAGCTGTTCAAAATTTACAGATTGTGTAGCTTTATTCAAATTTGTATTCACACTGTTTGTCTTTGCATTTGTAAACCATTTCTTATGACTTTTCTAAAGAAGAAAAAAATCTTTCACAGAATACTTCACAAACTAAAAATAAAATGAAATTTGGAATGGAACAGTACATGTATATACAGCTGACTCTTAGAGGACACTCTGTGATGCTGAATTTATTGTCTTGAGCTCAAAGCAGTACTTGGTTTTTTTTCAGGATATTTTATAGGCAGGGTGTGTCTGAGGGAAGTTGCATCATTACTTTAAATATTAGAAAATATATCTACTTACATGATTGGTTGAAATATACAAGGGTAAAATCGTCAGTTTTGAAGTTTATGTCTCACTCTTGGTGTGTGTGTGGATTTTTTTTTTTGTATTGTGAGATAGTCAATAAAAAAGTGATGGAGTCATTCCTTTGGGGGGATTTTTACCTTAACCGTTCTAAAGTTTGATTGTTTCTACATGTCATGCACTCAGATGTGCTGTCCTATACCAGCATATGTCCAGACAGCTGCTGCTGTAGCTGTTAAAATTATTCTTCAGTTCTTTTAGGTCTTGAAGAGCAATTTCAAAGTCAATGCTAATGTCATTTTAATGGTTTCTCTCAAGGAAATATTAAGTATTATCAGTTGAGGCATAGCTAAGAACCTGAGAAATGAAGAGATAGAAATAGAGGCACCAGCTGGAAAACTCAGGATACAGAGGGAGTGAAACTGTTTAGTTTCCTTTTCTTCACTCACCACCACCACTTGGCTGGAGCTCTTAGAGAAAGGATCTGGATGCATCTGAGTTTCCAAGTTAGAATATATGTCTTATCTCATCTAGTCTGATCTGTAACTGATCAAAATTCCCTTTTCTGTAACTTTGTAACTGGGTAGATCTCCAGGATCTCTGGAAAGTTTCCAGTGGTTGGGAAATTCACCAGTTCTTTAGGCACCCCTTTTCACTTTTGATCAGCACCAATTGTTAGGAAGATTTTCCTTAAATATCTGCTACTTTTCACCTTCTACACATTGTTCCTAGCTCCTCCTACTGAAATAAAGCTAAATAAACCTAATCCCTTTAGCATGCTGAGTATTAGATACATGAAGATATAGTTATAGTGCCAGTCCCCAAATCTTTTCTCCACAAATATCCTTACTGTATCTAAGGGATCCTCATAGACCCTGGACTCTAGTTTTCTCACTATCTTACCTGATTTCTGCTGGATGCACTCTAGCTTGTCGATGTTCTTTCTAAAGCCCTCATTTGAACATAATTCCACAGACAAGGTTTAGCAAGGACAGAAAATAGCTGATCTATCACTTTCTTCAATCTAGATACTATCCCTTTCAATTCCCTCATCTGTTAAAAAGGTGATCATAGGGGAGTGTTGGTAAATGTTTACTGTCTATCTGCCTAAAAAAATGTGCCCATGACATATCTTTAAGTTTAATTTGAATTGTTAACTTTTTTTAACCATAACTTTGAAATCTAAGCAATCAACAACAAAAAATAAATCAAGACCTGATTTGCCCATTGTGTTTGCTGATTTCCAAGGTGAAAATGGTCACACTGAAAATTTTAAGAGCAACTCTCTGAGCCAGTTTGAACAGACTCCAGAACGTAATTCATGGTGATGGACTAATCAGAGGTATTAGATTCACAGCATGCAGGGATCTGCAAAACTCCTGAGTGCAACCAAAACCAGATTACATTTTAATTGGGAAATGTTTAACAAAATTAATAAAAATACAACAATCCACAAATAATGTTAATTTGTGGTTTTCTAAGTCAATATATAGTGCACAGGAATCCATTTCCCTCTGAGTCTGACACCACTGGACTAGGTGATCAATAACATCTCTTCCATTTCTAAACTTATGGTCTTATCATCTAAATACAATCTAGCAAATCACTAACCTTTTATTGGCTGACATGTCACACTTTAACTTATAATAGCACCTCAGTCTACTAAAATGCCAAACCTTTTCTCATGAGTTGCCATCTATGTATGCCTACTGTATTCTCTATTTGTAAAATTGATTTAAAAAATAACTATTTATACAATGCTTTAAAGCTTACAAAGTTCTTTATATATTATCTCATTTCAAATAACACATCCCCATTGCTTATCCCAATTCAGTGCTTTGAGAAATGGTGGAAAGAGTTTTGTTTCTACAGCATAGTGATAGCAGATTTTAAGTCAGGAGAGTGGTTCTAATCAGAGCTGTGATCTAGCTGAAAACAGACTTCTAATCAGTTGAAAGATTTGAGGCTTATATACATGCTTAACAAGCTGTTTGAGGAGGGCATGACATAGGCAATCAGGGCTTTGCATCTGGCCAATGAAGAGCCAGGCAAGAGATTCAAATTGGGAGTCAATAAAAGGACTGGCATTTGTTTGAGTCCTTGTACACTCCTGTACTCTGCTCCGGGGACGTACACATTTATTCAGAACTAATAAATGTAAAATATAATTAAAACCTTCCTGGCTTTCCAATGAGTAGTATTTATTCCTAGACTAAGTATATTTATAACAAATGCCATCTCATTAGATTTAGCTTATGACTTAAGCCAACATGAGATGTCTTTGAATACTGACTCTATCATCCAATATGTCCTCACACTTTACATCATCTGCTCCTTTGACCACATGCCGTCTATGTCTTCATCCCAAGCATTGGTATAGGTTTGGACAGTAGTGGGGTATGCTGGAAAAGGAAGAGATTTAGAGCTGCAAGTCATGGGTGCTAGTTGTGGCTCTATGACTGTTAGGTGCAATTACTGTAATTATTTATACACTTGAAACTCAATAAGGTTCAGGTATTTCTCCTTTGTATTTCATGATTGTTGTCTATTGTTTTATCTGACTACAACATTCCCTTACTTGAAAATCTTGTTTCTCCCTTTTGTCTCTAGGATAAAATGCAAAATCCTCCATCTGGTTAAGTCCTGCATGGTCTAGCTCCCGCCCCCTTTTCTAGCCTGATTTTATCTCTTTCAGAAACGTGTGGTCCAGTCACAATGTCCTATTCTTCATTCCTTTTAATTAACTTCGAATTCTCCCATCTCCATATCTTTCCAGCCTGGAATGTCACCTAGGCTTCCTACATTCCCTAACTTCCTTTAAAACTCCGGGAGTATTCTCATGATCCTCTGAATTATTAATGCTCTCTACAACTCTAAATCACTTCGTATTACTTTGAATTTATTTTGCATGTGATTATCTCTTAACATTTTATATACTCCTCTTCTCCTTTTCCGCAGCAAAGTAAAGGTGGTAAGTTCCTTGAGGACAGGAACTACAGTTGTTGTTTGTATAAAATCATAAAGCATGAATTTTGATCTCTACCATTATCACCTGAAATTTAGTTTAGAGAGACTAGAGGTCTAATTTTGATCATGCTGGAGCATATTTTTGATGATCTCTGTGGAGCACTGAGCTCCAGGGTCCAAAGGATATTTGTGGATTATGCCTATGTATGAGTAAGGAATAGAGCTGCAGGTTTCTATAGGTTGCCTTTTCTGGATGGAAGAGATTGGACAAGCATATAAATTACCCTGTACAATACCCATGAACATAATAGAAACTTAGGAAATGTTTTGTTTTTGTTTTTAGAATGAGTTGAAATTCCAGTTATATCAGTTTCACAGTGCATATCTGGATTTTTTTTATAACTAAGCTTAATTTTTCTCAGCAGAGCCTATTGCTATTTGCAAATCTGTCTTTTTACTGAGGCATAAGTAAGCATACTTTCACTTCACTTGAAACCCAACTTTGTTTTGTTGTTGTTGGTCTTTGTTTTTGTATCACAGTAGTATGATGTGGCATGGTGTGGTCTGCTCCTGTTTTCAACTTAAGAAAGCTACAGATGATTTTGTATTAATTACTGAAGGCTAAACTTATGGTGATCTTATTTCAAATCTATGGAAGCCAAGTCCTAATTTATTTCTATCTTTATATGCCTTACTGATGGTGATTTATGAGTTAGTCTGTGAATTAAGATCAGACAGTGGCCTTAATTATATATACTTTTCTTTCTACAGTAATTTACAATATATATTAAAAGTGATTGCCTGCAAAAGCTTGCCAACATATAAACAATTTTCATCTTTTTTTGATGTTTCTGCATTTTTTTTCACCATAGCAAGCTTCTTAAAGAAAAGGTAGTTTTAATCAACAAAGAGACTGTATCATCTTTTTGTTACATTTTTTTTTTAAAGATCCAGTGAACATTGTTAATACCTCTAGTACTTTTGCTTTGGGTAGGAAGCCCAAAATGATTTGTGGAGGAAAGGCAATAGAATCTGGCAAAGGAGAAGAAGGCACCTAAGGCACTCTTCTTCCATCCACATCTTTTCAGAAGCAAATCTCCTCTCCTATTCTTTAATCATTCTCCCAGGCTTTCATCTTTTGCTTGAGTCTTTCTTTTGTTTTGCAGATAAAAGTTAGCCAGATTTTGAAAGCCTATGGTGATTGAATTGTAACTTTTCTCTAAGTGAATACTGGCAACATAGACACGGATCTCTGTCTTCTTCCCACAATAATAACCATGGCTAGCATTTATACAGTGCTTTAATGTTTCAGAAGTGCTCTGTATATGTTCCAGCATTTGATCTTCACAATAACTCTTTGAAGTAGACACTATTATTATCAACTCCATTTTGTAGATAAAGAAACTGAGGCTAGTGAGTTATGTGGGGTCACACAGCTAGGAAGTATGAGGCAATAGCTGAACTCAGACTTTCTTGACTATGCATCATACAATCTCATTGTAAGTTCTAATCTTTGAGAGTTGCTGTGACCGATAAATTCAGTAGGATGTGGCCAACCTGAGGATACCCTCTCCAAATTTTGTTAGCTTGGTATCGAGGCAACAGACATCTTGCCCATCACTGACCTTTTGTTTTAAACCTTTCCAGTGTTATACAGAAAATCTAATCAATAAAATAAAGTCATTTCTCTGAGCATACAATCATTTATTAATAGGACCATGAGATATCTTAATAAATGGCAGTTCAACGGCATATGCACCCATTTGAACCAAATAGAGGAGTGAGAGCTAACAGTCTTTTATACCTGGGTGTTTCTTCCTTCTGATTGGCCTCTCAGTGTTTCATTGGGACCTCCCCTGGAAATTCTGATTGGTGGATAGTTTCATGAGGTGATAGGGAAAGAGTTCTTAGTTCCTCCCTATCTTGGGGTGGGCGGAGTGGGCTAGTTCTAAGATGTGGCCAATCATACCCCTCTCTGACTCTTTGGAGTAGATGTTGCTAGCATTATTAACCAGAAAAACATAAGCAATCTCAATCAAGCTTTTACTGGCTTGTTCTTCCCTTTGTAGACCAGGTCACCCCAAATTTCAATGAAGGGAGCAAGGATAAAGTCCATACTCCCTGTGGTAAAGTGTAACTCAAACTGAGTCCTGTTTATTGCGTAAACAGAAGTCAGGGTCCCTTTTGAGTGGATCTCATCCAAACTAGTTAAAGATCAGATGCCTTAGGGGATAGGAGTGATCAGATTACTAGGTTATGATTACCTTTTCAGTGGTTAGCTGGTATTTTCAAAACTGGGGTCTTGAAAAAAATGGAAGCAAAAGAATGGATCACAAAATAACAATTGGTCATTAATATAGTAGTATAACATTAATTTCCTTTACCTCCTTTGTTGAACCTGCCAAATTAGACTATACAAGCATAGCTTTTGGAGATATAGAGACACTATTTGATCAGGATGTATGATTGGAGAATTGTGATGCAGTTAGTTGGAAAGAATGTTGAATGTGGAGTCACTAGACTCGAGTTCATACTCTGGCTCTGCCATGTAGTATCTGTGTGACCCTAGGAGAAGTCACTTATTGATTTGGATCTTAGTTTCCTCATTTATAATGTGAGTGTTTTGGACTTTTATAGTTCAGTTGTTTCATTCATGTTTGACTCTTTGTCGACGCTTTGGGGTTTTCTTGGCAACGATACTGGAATGGTTTGCCATTTCTTTCTCCAGCTCATTCTACAAATGAGGAAACTGAGGAAAATAGGGTCAAGTGATTTGCCCAGGGTCACATAGCTATTAAGTGTCTTCGGTCTTCCTGATTCTAGGCTTGGCATTCTATCCACTGTTCCACATAGCTGCCCAGTTGTGTTAGACTAAATGACCCCTGAAGTTCCTTCTGGCTATAATTCTATTACCTAATGACTTAAATGGAGATAATATTTTTGCACAGTAAGAAAAAAAAACTAAGAAAGAAGTATGCCTGTTGAATTCCTCTCATTTTCAAGTACTTAGAGCGTCAGCTTTAACTCATTATTGGAAAGTGCAGTTTGTTATTGAAAACTCTTGTGACATCACCAGCACTTACAGAATCTAAAGCAAGATCTGATTTACTAGAAAATGGAAATTGTCTCTTTTATGAATTACTAGTGCATGAATAGTATAGCAACAGTCTTCATTGTAACTAAGTCTTGTCATACTTACATTGAAAGAGGTTGTCCAATACATATCTTTCCCAGAGCGGAAGGAAAGGATCAATTTTAATTTCATACCTTTTAATGCTGTCACTATTTTACTATGAAACTTAAAATATGCACACAAAACTATTGAGATACTAAAATGTGGCAAGTCAAAATTGGATCATTTCTTTTGTCAAAGAAGCATGGTCTTTACTCCTGAGTCACTATTAAAAATAAGTGTAAGGTAGAGGAAAAAAATGAAAATGCATGATGAGTCTTTTTTGTCAATTTGTATAATTTTTCAGTTAAGCAGGCATAAATCAAAGAATATTGTATTTTTTGAGGCTCATTAAAGAGACATTACATATCAGAATAGTGAAGTAGTCAGCATAATGAAATGATGAATGCCTATAACAATCTGTATGTAAATGATGTGAGACAGATTTGCTAGAGTTTCAGAGGAGAATAACAGTCTCTCTGACAGTTCCCTGTAGGTGCTGTTACTGGATGCAAGTGACAGATGTTAAATGTAAACTTCTTCAACAGCGAACACTTATTAGCACTTAGTGGAAAATGGCAATATAGAATAAGACAAATAGCAGATAATACCATTTTAGATGCATTTGTTCTAGAAGGTATGTTATTGCATTTCAAGAGTTCTTTTATTGACAAAGGCTATATTCTTGATTGAAGGAAACATTCTAGATTTCAAAAACCTCTGTGTGTATATATATATATATATATATATATATATATATATATATATATATATATATGCATATTTGTTGATGAAATATATTGTAATGATGGACTATTTTCTTAGCATTTGCTTAGAGATTTTTCCATAGTTAAATAGAATGGGGAGCTTAGATGACTGATCCCTGATAGCAGGATCTAGATATGTGTGAAGTGAATAAATCTAATTGGATTAAAAGACTGGTAAATACCTAAACTGATAAACTGATGAATAGCTACAGGATTGAAAGTTTAGGGCTGGACAGGACCATAGTTAGAGGTCAGTTAGTCTATCTTTCTCATTTTGCAGATAAGGTAAAGGTCTCAAAGAGGGAAGGTGACTTAAGATTATGGGATCCTAGATCTGGAGCTGGAAAGTAACTTTAGGATTTTAACCCACATTCTTTGACTTGAGAAGAGCCTTATCTCAAAAAATTCCAACCTCTCTTTTTAATCTTTAAATTGGTTGTTATGCCCAACTCTAGGTTATTTAGTGCTGAACATTTTGTGGTTCTCTTGGTTTTGACTTATTTATATACTTAGGTGGATTTGTAATTTTTCTATTGTAGATACTGACTCTACTCTTATAGGCTATTATCAGGGGTGGGGAACCTCTGTCCTCAAAGCCACCTGTGACCTCAAAGTCACATGTGGCCTTGAATCTACATATGGCCCTCTAGGTCCTCAATCGCACCCTTTTGAGTAAATCCAAACTTCATGGAACAAATCCTTGTATTTAGTTATTTATTTGTTCTGTGAAGTTTGGATTCAGTCAATGAGCTGTACTTGAGGACCTAGAGGGTCACTTGTGGCCTCAAGGCCGCAGGTTCCCCACCCCTAGCCGCTATACCATCTCCGTGGTTTCCCACTGTTACATGATATTTTTCATCTATATCCTTGAATAGGTCCATTCTACCCTAGGAGATCCAACCATCATATTAGATGCCTTCTTCAGGTTATTTTTAAAGGTTTTTTTTTTGTCTTATTGTTCTTTAAATGTATCTAACAGAGAGAAGGCAGGCAAAGTTCATTAGTCAAATCTGTTTTTAAAAAGTTCATTGGCATGTTTGGTGAGGAATGTTTAACTATTACCAAAAAAGAGGTCTGTGAACTATCACTAATTTGGAACCTAAGATCTAATTAGTGATAATAGGTCATATATGCCTTGGAAGGTGCATAGACATTAGCATTGTACCATATAAAAAGTAACATGGCATTAGAATGACAAATGTGTACATTAGCCTATTTTTTTTTCCTTATCTGAATTAGGACCTCCAATTAAATACTATTCTGCCTAAAGATGATTCGCTTGGAAATGGGAAGCCCTATGATACATCCAGTAAGTTAGTGTAGTAGAGTCAAAGGATGACTGAATGAGAAACTAGAGAACTTTGAGTCCGCTGTTACCTGTGTAACCCAGGGCAAAGAATTTAGCTTTCCTTCATCTCTGTTTCCTCATGTGTAAAATAGGAATAATACTTGCACTGTTTGTCTCATTGAGTGGCATGAGGTTCATAGGGGTACAGTTTTAAAAATGGAAGGGATATTACGGGATTGATGAGTCAAGCCCCCATGTTTCCCATTGAGAAAACTGGGAAATACAGAGGTAAAACCACATGCCTAGAAATGTATAGACAGTAAGTAGCAGAGGCTAATTTTAACTCCAAGTCCACTGACACTAAATGCAGCACTTTCTATTGAACCACACTATCTTTTGTTGTAATGTATATCGTGGAAGTCTGTAACTAAATCACTTTACAGATTTGAGCTATTTTTCTTACATTCTTATATGTTTTATTCATTTGGTTTGAGATCTTAAATAGTGCCTCAGCCTCCTTATCTGACAAGTGGTGATTACTATACATCATCTTCTGGCCTCACAGTTTTTGGAGTGAGGTTTTGGTGAGGAATAAAATAGGATAATGTGCAATAATAACAGTGATGATGATGATAATCATTCCTATAATGCTTTAACTTTTGCAAAATACTGTACAAATATCATGTCATCTTATCATCATGACAGCCCTGGGAGTTAGGTGCTATTATTACCCCATTTTTAAAATTGAGAAAACTGAGGCTAAGAGGTTAATTGACTTGCCTAAGGTCATACAGTACTTAGTGTCTGAGATCATATTTGAATTCAGGTTTTCCTCACTCCGGGTCCACTGATCTATCTACTGTATCACCTAGTGAAAGTTCCAGATAGTATTCAGAAATGTCACACTACATAAATTATGTAAGGCATCTCTTTGGGTAGGTTTTTTGGAGCTGTTTCATATTTTGAGATTTTTATGGGGTGGCATGAAAGATGTCTCATATAAGAAATTCAGTAATCTCCTGTGGACTGCAAGGCAATGTAGAAATTTAGGCATTGCTGCTATGGACATTTCTTCATTCTATGTTATCATACTTGGGCTCTCGGGAGGACTCAAAAACCCACACATGTAGGAGTACATGGACAACAGTCACACAGAATGGGGAGGCATGGATAAGATGCTATCTGCACCACTGGAAATAATAACTCCAGGGATAAGACCACTCTACTAATATTTAGTTGTTGCTGAAACAATTCCACTGTCCCATTCTCCTTTTTTTTTTTTTTCTCGTGCACTGTTTTGGGTGACTGAGAACAGGTTTCCAGTTGTATGCCTGAAAGTGATATTCTATTTTCAAATGATAAATTACTGGCTTTAGGATTAGAATGTGATATCAGCAAGAGCAAAATCAACAAAACACTCATGAATGTATTGAGTCCAGTGTTAGCTCTTCTCTGTACTTCCTGCTTGAGATTTCATTAATTAAAATATGGTGAGTTTGGAGGTATTTATTCATATAAAGATTTTCTTGAATATTTGAGCTTATGGTTTAGGTGCTAAACAACTTCCTCAGAGTTTATGTCCTTAGGGGCAGCAAGCCCTCACCATAATTTCTTGATCCAGGTGTTCTGATACAACCTGGGACAGGTATTATCTTTGACCTTCCTATGAAAGATGTTCTTTTCATGCTTGGATTGACTGTACCCCCAATCAAGAGCCATGAATTCAAATTTTGCCATAGTCTATTTCTGACTGTTAATCAGAGGCAATTCACGTCTCAGAGATTTAGTGGCTTCAACAGTAAAATGAAATAACCATACGTGCATCCCCTGTCCTAAAGAACTATTGGGAGGACAGTGATTTACATGCCTTCTAAGGTTTGAAGTTGTTGCTAAGTCCTTTCAGTCTTGTCTGACTCTGGGTAACCCCATTTTGGGGTTTTCTTGGCAAAGATACTGGAGTGGTTTGCCATTTCCTTCTGCAGCTCATTTTACAGATGAAAAACTGAGGCAGACAGGGTTAAGCGACTTGCCTGGGGTCACAGAGCTAGTAAAGGCTGGTTCTGAATACATGAAGATGAGTTTTCCTGGTTCCAAAACCAATAATCTATCCATCTGACCTTAGCATTTTACACATGTACATGATTATTATTCAAATAATTTCAAATCTTGGATGTAAAATTATAGAGAATATTTGATTTATTAGTTATTTAATGTATAAAAGATCTTTGAGATATTACATACAATTTATTTTAAAACTATGAATAATCTCCTTTATCTTGGTACAATTGTGTGATTTTATATTTGATCCTGAGTTTTGTTATATTGTCATTTAATTTCTGAGCTTTATAAGACATTTAGCAATTAAAAACAAGGGCCATTGTTTCTTATATTCCCTGTCTTAATCCAAAATTTAACAATATTTTATTCTTACAATCATTAGTTCCAGTTATCTACTGTCCTCGTGCATTATGTATACTATTTTAAAGCCATTTTGTGGGGATTTATAACTTATGCTGTGTCCCTGTGGATGTGTATGCCAAATGCTGGTGACTTTAGCCCAGACTTCCCTCAGGGCAGAGCATATGAGTTTCAAAGAATAAGGTCAAAGAAATTGAAGAAAGACTAAGGTTCCATACAAAGTGCTGCTTATGTGTTAGGGCTTGGAGAACACATAAGGACAAATGAACAGTATCATTTAACACTCCATGCTCACTACATTTTTGCAGGGTGTGAATTCATAGGGTTTAGACTGGGAACATCCTAAGAAATCTTCTAGCCCAACTTCATCAGCTCACAGAGATATGAAAACTGATTCCACGTTAGGTCTAGTGATTTGCCCAAAGTCACACATGTCATAAATAGTCAAACTAGTGTTTCCTATTTCCAAATTCAGCACTCTTTCTTTTCTACTATAGTTGCACAGGCTCAAATTGAAAGGCAAATCAAAAAGTGTTGGAGACTCCTACTTATTACCTGCCAAATTCTGACTCATTATGGAGTGAGTATACAGATACTAGAATGTACCAGTGTATATCCTTAACATCTTTGACAAATATATTTATTTTGATCCCAAGGGCACCATTTGGGATAACATTTTCTTTGTAGTTTAGTTGTTTCAGTCGTGTCCAACTCTGTGACACCAATTGAAGTTTCTTGGCAGATCTACTGGAGTCGTTTGCCATTTCCTTCTCCGGTTCATTTTGCTAATGAGAAAACTGAGGCAAAATGAGCTAAGTGACTTGCCCAGGGTCACACAGCTAGTAAGTATCTGAGTTCATATTTGAACTCAGAGCTTCCTGATTCCAGGCCAGCTGCTCTAGGTGGCAAAGTGGATAGAGTGCAAAGGCTGGAGTCAGGAAGACTCACATCTTTGTGAGTTCAAGTCCAGTCTGTCCCAAATGAGTTTTCATTCTATTCTACTAGGAGATAAGACATATTAAATAAAATATGAAGATGAGGTCATTTGAGGAAAGAGTCAAGCAACACGTTGGTTAAAATTCTGAGCCTGGCATCAAGAAGATCTAAGTTCAGATTCTGCCTCAGAGACTCAAGAGACTCAAGTCACTTAACTGTTCTCTGCCTCAGCTTTCTCATCTTTAAAAGATGGATGATAATGGTACCTACTCAGAGTGTTATTGTGAAGCTCCAATGAGATATGATTTGTAAATTAGTTGGCCAGCTTTAAAACATAGGTACCTATGTTGGGTGGTGCCCATGCAACATGATCAGGTATCTGAGGACTTCAGTGGGGGCCAATTCAATATATTGGGTTAATATTCAATAGTTATAGTCCTGTACATGTATGTACCAGAATGTTGATCTTAGCCATAACAACAATTTTCTCGAAAATGTTTCTAGGCAATAGTGCCGTATCATGACAATTACTAAATTCCAAAACATCTCTCCTATAACTGTTGTCAACTCAGTATTATTTAACTGTGTCAGGGTTTTTATAATAAACAATTTCCATTTAAAGGCAAGTCTGTATTTAGCACATTCTTTTTGATAGGCAGTAGGAAGTAAAGTAATGAAATTGAATCCACCAGTCACACATGAAAATCAGCCTCATTATCACACCTCAGGCATTCTTGGTGCCACAGGCACTTAATGAAATATGAAAAATGTCAAATTTTGTTGGGAAATTCTAGAGGAGGCTTCCAGAATTCACAATAGAAATACGGAGAGATGTGGAAGAGGACCCCTAGTGTCCTGTTTTTAATGAGAGCTAGTATTCATTCTACTTGCTGTCTTAGACACTTGAATAAGTGAATTATCTTACCAGAGGGGAAGCACTATCCACCTGGGCAAAGTATGCTATCTCCTGACCCACATAATTCTTATCTAAAATCTCTGTAAGCTTCTCAGAAATTAACTGTCATGCAGAATGGTCTTCTTCCTCCGATTCTTTTAATATCTTAAGACAGGTTATTTTGGGAATCCAATAAAATAATATTTTTAAAGTGTTTTGAAAAATTTTAACAGGTATATACATTTTAGCAGTTATTATTATAATAAAAATAATGTAATAAATAATAAAAATAAATGTGATAACATTTATTATCAAATCATTACAGATTTAGAACAGCAAGGAATCCCAGATTTCTGATAGTCTCACTCCTCATTTAAAGGTGAGAAAACCAAGGCCTCACAAAAGTAACAAAATGGGGATTTGAAGTTAGGGCCTTTGACTCCAAACAAATGTACTTTACACTGTACCACACTGTTACCACTTCCTTTCCTGTAAGGGCTGCTAGGTACTATAGTGGTACAACAATGGACTAGGACTCAGGAAGACCTGAGTTCAAAATCTGCTTTAGACACTCACTACCTGTGTGATACTGAGCAAGTCACTTAACTGTACTCTGTTTCAATTTCCTTATCCGTAAAATGAAGATAATTGTACCTACCTTTTGTAACAATAATTCAGCAAGCAGCAGCTGTTGAGGTGTAAGACTCAACAAGACCAGCAACGAGACCTCTTTGATCTGCTTTACTTAGGAAAGTAACTTTAAGGAGTTAACAATGTCACTTTAATCACACATTTAAATGTCATTCACTTAGTTCATGAGGAAAAGCCAGCACCCTGAACTTCAGAGCAAATACAAATAAATTAAAAACATCCATAGACCTTGTCTAATTCAAATCTAAATGCATAACTACCAGGGTTTAACAAAGTCCCAACATCCGGGTTTACAAGCTGGGAGGCTCTTAACTGCTGCCCAGAGTCTCTCCAAGTCACGGGCCACTCTTCCAGTGAGTGAGAGCCCCAAAAGTCAAACACCAAGTTCCCCTCATTTATATCCAGTTTGGAGCCCTGAGGGCTCTGATCTCTCCCAGACTGGGTATGTGAAAGTTCCCTATCCCCAGCATCACATCATATACAAGTCAATGACTCTTGATTGCCTCAGTGCTGAGAAATACTCCTAAAGGAAGACAGCAAAAAGGTTTACCACCCATTCAAACAAAGGGGAGACTCTTAATCTTAGCATCCCAAAAGGGAAAGAAATGGGAAAAGTCTGATTGCCTTAACACCTTTACATAGTTGTTGGGAAGACCAAATGAAATAGCATACATAATGTGCTTTGCAAACCTTAACACAAACTTCTTGTTGTTTTATACATGGCTTTTATGCCAGTTTTCATATTCATGTCATTCTTGGTAATGGGTTCCAGTCTGTCTCCATCTTCCATATGCAGCTTTCCATTGACCTTTCAAAAGTCACCTGAAATTTTTATTCTCCTAAGATCATGAAAATTTATAACTTACAACCATATGATGACACTGGGAGAATATTGGTGTTTAAGAAATGGGTTTTCTTGACAATGAGCAGGTCCATATCATTGAAAGCCCTGCCCAGTTTCTGAAAGATGATTTTCCAGATCTTCTCCTCTTCCTCAACTCTGGGCCCAGCTCATTGCTTTTTGCAATACCTGTCCAAGTTTTATTGATAGGCAATAAGCAAACTTGCCCCCTCATCCCCTTGGATCTCACCAGCTTTGATACTTCCAATTTTGACCCAGTCCCTTTCTCCATCTGCTCCCTTTATTTGAGTTAGTCAAGGACACTCAAGCAATAACTAAGATGAATCTCTATTTACCGTTCTCTTTATTGCATTTTCAGATACAGTGGGAATCCATGTATGTTCTCTATCAAAACAGTTCTTATGTCTCTCCTATGCCTTCCTCAAGGAAATTGGCACCAATCAGTTAGAGATCTTTGGAGTGGCTTCTTGTTCTTTGTTATATTTCTCTTTTTTTCTGATTATGTAGCTGAAAGGAGGGAACAATGGATCTCCATATTGTTGGCCTCAGAACCAATTGCTTTGGGGCCTCATTTCTAACACCTTCATTTTCCTCTCTTTTTTCTCTATTTTTCTCTATCATCATTATCATCATGATTATCATGAGTGTAGTGTTTGTTTGTTCATTTTTGGTATGAGATCTGTGATTTTATTTATATTGGTAATTCCTGTTGAAGAACTCCCTACATAGATGCCGAGCGGCCTTCTGCCACAGCTTACACTCTTAGAGCATTACCTGGGGCACTAAATGTTTCAGTGACCTGCCCAATATCACAAAGCCAGTATGTCTCATGTATTAGAGATGGAATGTCAGGTCTTTTGACTTTCCAAGGCTAACTATCTAATATGCTAATCTATCTCACATTGCTTATACACATGCATAAATATACACATGTGAATATGTGCATGTACAGGCATACCTCATTTTATAACCCTTGGCTTTATCGTACTTTGCAGATTTGTGTTTTTTTTTAAAAATGGATATTTTGTGGCAACCCTGCATAGAGAAAATTTCTAGGTGCCACTTTTCCATCAGCATGTAATCACATCATGTCTCTGTTTCCCATTTTGGAAATATTCCAAACTTTTTCATTATTATTGTTATAATATCTGTTATAGTGACCAGTCATCAGTGATCTTTGATGTTGCTATTGTACTTGTTTTGGGGCACCATGAACCACACACAGTGAACTTAGTTGATAAATATGGTGTGTGTTCTGACTGTTCCACCAGTGATCCAGCCATTTCCCCAACTCTGTCCTTCTCCCTATTCCTTGAGACACAACAATATTAAAATTAATGCAATTGGTAACCCTATGATGTTCTGTAACTGTTCAAGTGAAAGGAACAATCAATTGATGTGGCAGACTTCATTGTTATCTTAAGAAATTGCCACAGCCTCCCCAACTGTTAGCAACCACCACCCTGATCAGTCAGCAGCCATCAACACAGAGGCCAGACCCTCTACCAGCAAAAATACTATGAATCACTGAAGGCTCAGATGATAGTTAGCATTTTTTGCAATAATATTTTCAATTAAGGTGTGTACATTGTCCTTTCTCTTACAGTACACTTTACCAATATCCTTTCTCTTACATTGCATTGCATTTCAGTTGTTGTTGTGGTTGTGGTTGTATATGTGTGTGTGTTTGTGTGTGTGTGTTCATGTGACTAGGTGCACCATTAATATCAGTAAGCAAAAATACTGGGAAGGAATAAAACTATATAGACATAGTTATGGAGACAGGTGAAAATATACAGGTAGATTGACGGATAGATACATATGAATAGATAGATATAGCTATAGTTTTGAATTAGATAAAGATATATGCATATGTATCAGCATATCTCTATATTGTATATAAATATATATTCATATAGGTTTATATATATATATATATATATACTGATAATTACGATATATATACATACACAAATACGTATATACGTATGTACACATTAGTGGGCATGAAGCTTTAGTGAGATGAAAGCATATTGGAGGGGAACTGTTACACTACTGAGTTTCAACTATTTGAAGTCTTACATGCCAACTTTTAAAATTAATTTTACGCTAGCATCATCAATCAAACAATCAAATTCTTATGAAACTTACTTATCGTGTAGCCTCTTGTTATGAGACAGCATTGTATTGTGAGGAACCCCCCGAAAATAATTGGACTTGGAATCTGAAGGCCTGGATTCAATCCTGGCTTTTTACTACTTATTAGGTAATATTGGTCATCATTTTAACCACTTCTTGACTCAGTTTACTCATTTGTAAAATCTAATAATTCTTGTACTACCCACCTCATAGGCTTGCTATGAGGATCAAATGAGATAAAATTCATAAAATGTTTGGTAATTATAAGATTCTACATGCAAATGTAAAGCAAATCCTGAAATGGGACACTAGTTAATTGTTCTAGAAAATGTCATTGGCAACCATTAACATGTGAAAATGCTATTAGGCTTTGGGCTATGTAGCTCTAGTCCATGCCAATGCACAATATTCAGCTTACTTAGACACCAGGTATTATTTAGAGATCCACCATCAGTTATTGGCACTGTAAAATATGTAATTACTTTGTGGTATGCCAGTATCTTATCTTTCTCTATCTTTATTACTACTTTATGAATAAATAATAACAATATGGAGATCTGAGTTCTAGTACAGTATCTGCTGGTACCTACCTGAGTAACCTAGGGTAACTCATCATTTCTTTTGGGCCCTCTAAAATGCTTCTCTCAAAAGATGGTGTTTCACTAAAAAACCTCTCTCCACCTTTTAACGTTACACTATTTTATCAGTATCTGCTATAGCCTCTTATCTTGGTGCTCAAGTATGTTAGATGCCTTGGCATATGTTACTAAGTTTAATAAATGGTTCATTTATTTTATTCCTCGATTTAACCCTTTCATTTTAGTACCTTCCTTTTTAAGTTTTTTTTTTTTCCTTATATTCTAACATTTGGACTTACTAGCTTTTTTTTCCCCAGAAGTCTTTTAGATGGGTGATTTTCTCCCCACCTAGAATTGATTCTTATCAATTTGTAGTAAAGTATTTTATGAACATTTCTAAATTCTCTGGCTTATTTATGAAGATTATAAGTATTGGTTTAAAATAACAAACATTTTCCTTTTGCTGTATAATATTTACACAAGCAAGATCATTAGATAGAAAATGTAGAAATTGATTAACATCACAAATGAGCCCAAAATACAAATTCAAGCAAAAATTGAACTCACTCCCCCACCCTATTTCCCCAGCTTTGTCTCACTGATTAACATAACAGAGCACTCCAGCTTTGGAGAAATACACTTATTCCATTTCACTGAAGATTATAGGTTTGGAATAATAAAACTAGATTTTATTGAGGATTGAAGTGTGTAAATAGAACATTTGATTGAATTTAATAAAATGGTATCCTGCTGACGATGGCAAGTCATTTCCTCTAGTTTTAACTTGATTACTAAGATGAGAAGTTTTATGAGCTATTTTGAATCAAAATTCCTTTGTCTCAAAAAAAAAAAACTGTTTTTAGACCCAGAAAAAAAATCATACATGGCACCATTTAACTTTTAAAAGGATAAAATAAATATTCCAAGTGGAACTGTATTTGGACTGTACTTAGTATGATAGGTTTTTACCCACTATTTCTAAAAACTGATGATTGCTTAATGATTGAGTTTAGGAATGTACTGAAGGAGGAAGTAATTAGTGATAATGTTGATGAAAATAAAAAGTATCAGTATAATTCCTTAAAGTGTGCAAAATGCTTATATATCTTGTCCTATTTGACTCTCTCGATGATCTTGTGAGGTAACTACTCTTATTACTCATCTTACAGATGAGAAAATTGTGGTTTAGAGAAGTTAAGTCACATACCTAGACTCCCATAACAGTAAGGCAGGACTGGAAATCAGATCTTCCCAAGTCAGCTCCTCTATCCACTGAACTGGAATGCTGTTACCTTCCCCCACCCCCTGAATATTCTCATTTTGTTGATTCACAAACAATGACTTGAGTATTTGACTCTAGGAAAAGCCTGTTATTTAATCAGTCATGGCATATGAGAATGAACAGGTGTAGGTGTGCAGTAGGTGTGCAACACACCCTGGAAGATTGCCATTGGTCTATTCCTCTATTCATCCTTTTCAACATATTATGCCACTGTCATGTATTTTGATGGAAAATATTAGCATTAGAGGACCACCCTTTACCCTGATGAAATATAGGATTAAGACTAATAACAAAGATAAAGTAGAGAAAGTGAGGTCATGGTTTCTAGGTTGTGTAATGAATAGATCCTTCTATTATATTAGGGAAAACTGACTTTAAATCTGACTTCAGGCACTTGGTAGCTCTGTCACCCTGGGCAAGTCATTCAACTTATTTGCCTCTGTTTCCTCATCTGTAAAATTGGGATAATAATGGCACCCCCTTTCCAGGGTTTTTGTGAAGATTAAATGAGATGATATTTGTAAAGTGCTCAGCATACTGACTGGCACATAGTAAGTGCTAAATGTTTTCTTCTTCTCCTCCTCCTCCTCCTCCTCCTCCTCCTCCTCCTCCTCTTCCTCCTCCTCCTCCTCCTCCTCCTCCTCCTCCTCCTCCTCCTCCTCCTCCTCCTCCTCCTCCTTCTTCTTCTTCTTCTTCTTCTTCTTCTTCTTCTTCTTCTTCTTCTTCTTTTGCTTTCTCATGATAATAACTTAAATTGGTTTTAAAAAACAAAAACATTTAGAAAGTAGATATTGACATAGCTGTCTCTTTTCAGCTTCACCGATCTTTATTGTTCATGAAATCCAAAAATGAAAAGTTTGCCTGAATTCAAGAAATTGTTAGCTACTATTGTTCTTGAAGATCAAAATTCCTTATTTAATATTTGGACTATGGAATTATTTTACTGATATTTTATAATGGTTTATGTTTATCAAGAGTTTATTATGAATGATCTCATTCTTTTTCTCACAAAAAACTATATCAGGAAACTGAGTCACAGGCAGACTAAGTGACTTGCCCAGTGTTATACAGGTAGTAAACTGTAGAGCTTGAAGCCAAACCCAAGATTTCTTATTTCATGCCCAGCATTCTTTTCACTTTACAATGTTACATATGTTTTCCTTATATCCTACTATCAAGTAATAATGTTTATACTTTAAAATTTCTCATTATTTTATAAAATATCATGTTTACCTTATAAAACTGAAAATCATTTTCTTAACAATTATATTTCATTTGAAAAATTCTAAAGAATGGATACATGGCCAATGGCTACACAAGAACCTTTTGAATAATATCATTTTGGCTAATTTCAGAGAGAGGATAAAAATGAGTGAAGGAATGGAAAGAAGAACTATTGAAAGAAATAAAAAAAAAAAGCAGAAAGAAGTCCTAGGAAATGCCAGAATAACCAAACTCCTGTCAACTGATGGGAGGATAAGAAATAGTGTCACAGCAGAAATTAATATCAGTGACTTGCAAAAGGAGTTTCTGGATTTGTGTCAAAGTGTTTTTTTAATATTTACAAAAGTTGGTTCAGTAAAGAGGTCAGAAATCAGATGGAATCTGGATTTAGAAAGGAAAATTGCAAAATGAAGCCAGTAATTCTGCTTTATTTGCTTAGACTGATTGCCAAGGAAATGTAAAGGAAAAGAGGTCACTAAAGTTTTTGATATTAAATTGAGAATTTATCTTTTGATGGGTAGATTTGGTTGACAACAACTTGAATACAGAGGAAAGAAAAGTCTGAGGAAGAGAAATCATCAAGTAAAAGAAAAGGATTGAAGTAGAAAATTATCTGGATAAACAGAATGATGAGAACAATGGGACAGAATAAAAGCTTAAGACAAAGAAAAAGGACACATTTGACACAGACAGGTAAATTAAGATACAGTGGAAGATATATTAATTCAACAATTATTTAAGAGACTCCTAAGTACAAGTCTCTATGCTAGCTACTGAGGATAGAACAAAATAGGATTCTGTCCTCAAGGTGCTTAAACCTGAATGTGGGAATATATTGTGTCCATAAATAAGCATAGAATAAATAAAATTGAGGAGGGAAAGAAAACTAGCAGCTGGTAGGTATCAGGGAACTCTCTGTAGATGAAATGGCACATGGCTTACGAGCTGAGGCTTGAAAGAGGAAAAAAAGGTTCTTAGAAACAGATCAGAAGAGAATACACACCAGGTATGAGTGCTGGTTTATGTGAACACAGAGAGAGGTGAGATGGAGTCTAAGGATATCTCAGGGGACACCCAGTTCATGATTTACTTGGAACCTAGAGTGGGTCAGGCGAGCCACTGGAAGATTTTGGGCAGAGTATAAGAAACTGAAGCTCAGAACGGTGCAATGATCGCTTATACCTCATATTCACTTCTGCATTCAATGCTGCCCCTCCCCATTCAATTGTGAACACAAACTATGTCTTATTTCTTTTTGTATTCCCTCAGTACTTAACCGCAGTTCCTTATATATTATAGACATATAACAAATGCTTCATAAACAAATAAGGGAATATATAATTGTGGGGAAGAAAGGATGGGGCAGAGTAGGTGAAGTAGGAAGGCAAAAGTCTTCCTGTCAACGAGAAATCTAAGTGGAAAGTTAAGGGAGGGGAAGGTAAGGTAATAAGGAAATTATACATATATACATACATACATATATGCATACATGCATGCATTCATACGTATGTATATCCAGAGAGAGAGAGCCCCTATTGTGTGTCCTTTACAAATATTACCTAATTAATTCATCATAAAAATCCTGAGTAGTAGGTGCTGTTATTATCTTTGTTTTGTAGTGGAAGAAACTGAGGCAAATAGAGGTTAAGTGACTTGTCAAGGTCACAGAACTAGTCAGTGTCCGAGGCCAGATTTCAACTTAGTTCTTCCTGACTCCAGGTCCAGATCTCTGCCCGTTGTGACATCTAGCTATTCTAGTCAGAATATAAAAATGTTCTTCCCACTTAAAGAGTGGCGGTATGGTAAAGGCTCCCATTCAGACAGAAAAATGGATTCAAAATAGATGTAATAGAGTGTTGTGAGAATGACATGGTAGGAAAACATTTTTCTTCAGGACTTATAACCACAAATCTATTATGCATTGAATTTTCCTGACTTAAATACATTATCTGTTATCAATTAATCAACTAAGTATTCATTGAATGCTTTCTACTTAGTCCAGTGCTGGTCTAGGTCTTGCTTGGGATACAAAAGAAATATTGATTAAAATAATGCTTGTTGTGAAGGAGCCCAGTGGTGAAGTAGGCATGTTCAGTTTCGTTTAATGTCATCATTTTGGGGGAAAAATGAATTTGAACTATGGAAAGGAAATATCCTTGTTGTATTTTAATGAGGTTGTCAGTACTTGTTTGCTGAATTTTCATCAGAGTTCTCTATAGATTAAGCTAAAGGACTGAGTTATTTGAAGAAAAGAAATTAAAACTTTTTTTTCCATTTATTTTGGAGGATGGCAAACTAGACCTGTTATTTCATTAGTGTAGAAAACTCTTTCTACCAATGCAGATCAATAATTCATCTGTAACTGAAAATATTAGAGTTACCTGGGGCACTAAAAAGTTAAAAAATACATGCATGGTCACACAGTATGTCAGATAAAAGATTTTAACTCAATTCAGAGGTTTACCTTCTATCCACTTTCATTTAATTTTAATACCTTAAAAAGACAACCAAACTTTACTATAAACTTCATAGCTTTAATACAATCTAAGAATGTAATATGTAATGCCCATCATTCAAATTGCCAAGGAAAATTTTAAATATTATTTGGAATTGACTAATAGATCATATTTCCTATTAAGAAAATCCTCACTGAATGATAAAGTCACACAAAAATATTATGAAATCAAAAGATAATCTCAATTTATTCCTTGCTTCCAACTGAAGAAAAGGGGTATGTAGGGGGAGGGGATGAGATATGGAACATCCCATCCCTGTTGGTGCCTCTTATTTCTTTCTGTATTTTCTTTGTTGCCTGAACTAAAGCAGAGCAAACACCTTTCATGTAACTAATCCATAAAAAAACTTAAAATTTGCACCAAATTAAATAATTATTAACAATTCAATGAGAAACTACAATAAGGGATTTTTTTTTTTACCACAGAACTGCAAATAAAAGAAGTCAATCAAAAGTCCGTGGGTAATAAGAAAGGGAGCCACCCACATAGCTCAGGACAGCAGCAGCAAAATGTCTCAACCTCTCAGATCAATCAGCCAGAGACATGTGTTGCCTGAAAGATTCTGGGTCTAGAGGCAACAAGAGTAAAACCACCACCCCAAGAAAGATGCAGAGAGGTCAGAAAGCCCCAGGGAAGTAAAAACGAGTGAAGATATGCACCTTCAGCAGTAACCAGAAACAGTGTCAGTAATAAGATTGTGACAGCACAAGCCCAGGACATAGCATTGTCACCAAAGGTGCTGGGTTTGATTTTTTTTAAGTTCAAAATACAATATAAAACAATACAGGAAAGTAAGCACTCCACCCTTATTCCCACTGTTGACAGTTATGACTTCTCTCCATGTCACTTTCTACCTAAGTTAAAAACAAAAGACTTTCCTTACCCTGCCATTTGCTTAGAACAACAAAGAAACAGATGCAAAGCAAGAAAATCCTTCCACACATGTTCTCTCTCAGTCAGTCTCAATTGCACAAAGTATTTACAAACCAAAATAATCTAATCAAACCCACTTTGAATGCTACAGCAAATAAAAAGAAATTGTATGTGCAAAATCACTTTACTATGTTTAAAGTATTATAAAGCTCTATCTCTATTATATATGTACATGCACAATGTGTGTGTTTATATATACATATATCTATCTATACATATACATACACACACATTTGTATTGTGTGTATATATATTCGACTTCCCCACCTTAATTATGAGATACTTTATACCTGATTGGAGAAGGAAATGGCAAACCACTCCAGGATCTTTGTCAAGAAAACCCCAAATGAGGTCACAAAGAGTTGGACAAGACTGAAATGACTGAACAAGAATATGAAATGACTGAAATGAAATGAACCTGATACCTTTATCAAGTAAGTATGTCCTTTCGATTGAATTACAGAATGAATCAATACCCATAACATAGATTGTTTATGTCCTAAGGTATAAACTTCCTTAATTATAACAAGAAGCAAAAATGCATACTTAGGTCACCAGACAAACAGTTAATCCACAGAAGAAGTTTAGTAGCAAGTCCAGATTGATCTCCAGAAGTATCAGATTTGTGGACTAGAGGGTAGCCCACAAAACTCCCAAATGCCATCCAAATCTGATTAAAATGTAATTGGAAGATGTTTAAAAAAATAAATAAAAGGCAATACAAGATAGGTAATGTTAATTTGCAGTCTTATAAGTTAACATGAGGCCTTAAGGGAAATGTTTGCATTTGAAATTGATAGATCACTGGATGAATATTTGAGTTGAGTAATTGAACATAGGGCACTATTCTCTAGGGGAGAGTGAATTTCTTCCCCTTTCTCCCCCTATCTCTCTTATTATCAATATCACTGGTGAAAAAAAGACCAAAAGGACATAAGGCACCCAACCAACAGTAGTTTCCCAAAAGTACAGATCTGACCCTGTCACTTCTCAAACCAGTAGATGCCAATGACTCCCTCTTACCTCTCAGATCATATATAAAAGCATCTTTTTGGTGTCTAAAATTCTTTAGATCCTGGACCGTTTCTACCTTTGCATTTTTCTTAAACTCCACTGCCTTTACATATTCTATTGTATAGCAACACCAGCCTTTTGTTGCTCTTCACATAAAACACTCAATCTTCAGACTCTTATGTTTCTTCACTGGCTGCCTTCCATATAGTGGTGGGATTCAGATGAATTACCAACCAGTTCCGAGCCGTGGCACCACCCCTGCTGCTGAAGTGGCCGGCATAGGCCCAGCCCCAGCTAACAACCAGTTTCAGGCGAACTCTAGCTAAAATCAGCTACTGGTTCTAAGGAACCGGTGCGAACTGGCTGAAACTCACCACTGCTTCCATGCCTGAAATATTTGCCCTTCTCAACTCTGCCTACTAGCTTTCCTGACTATCTTTCATTACTCAGCTTAAATCCTACCCTATGCAGGAATATTTCTCTCCCCTCTCTGACCACACTATTAATGTCTTCCTTTTATGATCATTTTCCACTTATAATATGTATGTATACATATGCATGTGCATATATATGCATTTATACATACATATATACTATATATACATATATGAATATATGTGCATATATGTGTATATAATTTTATACATATATACATACAAACATTTCTATGTCTATATCTCTCTATGTATATCTATGCATCTATCTAGTCTCCTCCATCAGAACATGAGCTCCTTGAGGTCAGGGACAATATGCTTAACATTCCTTCTATTATTAGTGCATAGCACAACGCCTGGCACTTAATAAGTACTTATTGACTGACTAAGTAAAAGGTCTAGTAGCTCTTAGGATACAAAGCAGATTATAATACATCTTCCTTAGTGTCATTTCTATTGACCAAAAACAAAATCTATTTCTGATTTGGCATTTGACACTGACAAGGGCTTTGGTGGAGAGAACTTTCTATATTTCTTCTTTAGTAGTTATGTCTGCTGAAGATCTGGGGGCCCCCTAGTTCTATGCTGTACTCCTTTTCCCCACTTCTGTGAATTATGAGTCACATTTCTGAAATTCACAAGAGCAAACACTAAACAGGGCCTTGGTTGTTTAAATAGGAAACACTGCTCTTCTAGAGAATGAGATTCTGATGAACTGAGGGATATAATCTACCATATAAAGCAAATTAAATTCTTTATTGGCAAAATATAACTTTATAGTCTGCATAACTAGTCCTTAATATATGCCAGAAAGTAGCTGTTCTTCAGAGCAAGATTTTTCAAAGAAATGTAAGAACACCGGGAAGAGTGCTGGACTTGGTTTTGAGGACTTAGGTTTAAAATCATTTCTCCACCACTTATGACCTTGGACCAATTGCTTAAAGTGTTTGCGCCTCAGTTTCCTCATCTACAGAATGAAAGGGTTGGGCTAGGATGACCTCTGTGGCCTCTTCCCATTAAAAACCGAAATAACTACATTTCTAACATTCACTCCAAACCCCGTATGAGTGCCTGCTGTGAAAAGGCAGCTAAAAAAGGTAATTCAATCTTAGGCAACAGTGAAAGGGGCATAGTGTCAAGAGTAAAGGAACTGTCATTCCCTCTGTACTTTGTTGTGGTCATATCACAGCTAGAATGTTGTGCCTAGCTGGACTCACTGTATATTAACAAGGTCATCGATAAATGGGAGCATGCATGCAGACAGCGCTTTAAGCAGGGAATGATTAAAATTCTATGCCAAAGAGTTGACATTCAAAAGGTATGCTTTCTCCCTATAGTAATAATCTAGCCTGCCATCACTACATTTTGCAATGATATCTTCAAATCCCTTACAAGACCTATAATTGCCACCCCCAGATTGGCCCTTCTCAATTCTCTCTATGATTGTAGAGACATACACACACACACACACACACACATGCACGCACGCTCACACATGTGTACACACACACACACACACTCCACTACAACAAAACTAACTCCTGTTCCATGTCCTTGTGTCTTCTTGCAGTGTTTTAGGAGACCACTATCATAGGTATGCATTAGAAGTATTGCCTGGATTCTTTGGGAAATGGCCTTCATAAGCCTCAAGCATAGATCAACTCTATACACAGGATGTTCCTAAAGTCTGGACACATAGGCAAAAATGCATATTTTCAAGAAATGAAATGAATAAAATTTTCAACCAAATTTTATTTAATTTGAATATTAACAAATAATATCTTCAATATGATTTCCATAATTTGTGATGCAAAAGTCGATGTGCTTTGCAAGAGTCATGTGAACTCGATGCAATTACTCCACATTACTGTCAACTTTCCTATGTGTCCAGAATTTAGGGACACCCTGTAATTCAACTGCTTTTCCCATCTTTGTTCTCTTCAATGCCATTTTTGTCTTCTCTACAATTACATCCAGGACCATGATCTTAAAATTCTAGAACCCAAGCATGCTAGGCTTTCCTCTTATTGAAGGTGAAAAACATCTTACCATATTTTTTTTTCTATTTTTCTACTATTGGTTGTCTTTGTCATCAGGAATGCAGTTAGGATGGCTTTGCTTAGCTGGAGCTCTCACCAAGTTTTATTTAAACTGTTTTTCCTCCTTTACCCTTTCATTGTGAGAAAGTGCAGTGATTTAGCCTTCTCTACAGTTTTCTACAAATTTTGCAAATAGATTTGTATTCTAAGACAGTTTTGCTTTTGGCTGCCATGTTTTTCCACTTGGTGAATTAAGTCATGGGTTTGCTGAATAAGTTGCTATAGTTTTCCTGCCCCTCCCCCCACCTGTGTTTAAAAAAAATAGTTCATATTGATTAAAATTCTATAAAATTATTGTATTCTTTATATCTCTTACTTCATCCATATCTTGTTATCCATCAACAATACCTTGTTTAATAAGTCAGAGCTTTGACTGCCTGCCATATCTCATTCTGACTTCCCTTTCTTCTTTCTTTCTACTAATTTTGCTTTTTGCTCTAAATATTTAGTTGTTTGAATGTAAATTGACAGCTAGTTCCGGTGTGACTCCTGCCTCAGTATCATGACATTTCTTATATATAAAATATGATCAATTCTGCTTTTATGCATGTATGTAATGTTATTCAGTATTCTCTTTCTCGAGGATTCCCTCTCCATGAGAGGTGCCTTCTAATTTTTGGTTTTTTTTTTTTGGAAAAGAAATGTTCATGATATATAGGTATGAGGTTCCTGTGTGGTTGGCATATTTTAGACTCATTTTTTATTTCTGATCCATAGTTTCCCAAGTATTTCTTGATTTCTTCACCTTTTCCCATATCCACATTTGCATTAGTGTCACCAAGCATCAAAATTTATCCTTTTTTTTAAATTTAGAGGGCCTTCCTCATTTCATTATAGAATTTTGTTTCTTCATCCTCTACAATGGTTGGTAGTATATAAGGGGCAGCTATTTCCAGTATGATGTTTTTATAAAAAATTCCATATGGATTTCAGTCTGAGATGATTGAATTTCCCTAAGGAATTATGTCTCTTGTTGACTTTGAGCGCCAGATAAAACCAACTCACATCAACTCCTTTATTTGTGTCTCCAAGAAATATCTGCGAACCATCTTTCCGTTGATCTGGAATGACTTCCTTTTTTCCTTCTGGTAATGTCATGATCAGTGCAATTCACTTCCTCCAGTAATCTGTCCATTCATTCATTCATTGTTGTTACTGTCATCTACTTTGATTTGTCATTGAGTTGTGGCAGTAACTCATACCATATTATAGCATAAGTCCCAGAAGCTTTTATCGTGTTGGAAGGGATGAGCATGGACCCAACAAGAGTTTGAGTCTGCTTTCAGAAACCAGACTAGGCAAGCACAGAGAAGCTGATGTGCAGGAGGCTAATTAATTGATGATGAATCTGTGAGCTATGGCAGTGCGCAGAACAAATAAAATACAAAATATCCTTTTGTCTCCTTTGCTTCTGCAGTGACAGGAACAGAGTGGCAAAAAGAAGGCAGAGAACGTTGAGTAACATACTGAGTAATAAGCTTTTGAGATGTCTATACATATTAACTTAAGTTGCTGGCATTTTAAATGTGATGTCATGCTATAATAATAGCAATAATGACAATAATAATATTTATGTACCTTTTGCTGTCTGCCTGGTACAGTGCTAAGTGCTTTACAATTGACTAATAATTGGATGGAGGGGCAGCTAGATGGCAGAGTGGATAGAGCGGGACTTGAAGTCAGAAATACTCATCGTCATGAGTTCAGATCTGGTCTCAGACACTTCGTATCTGTGTGACCCTGGGCAAGTCATTTAACTCTGTTTGCCTCAGTTTCTTCATCTGTAACATGAGCTGAAGAAGGAAATGGCAAACTACTCCAGTATGTTTGCCAAGAAAACCCCAAATGGGATCACAAAGTATCAGACATGACTGCAACGACTGAACAACATGTGAACATAGGTAACATTCTATGGAAAGGGGGAAAAACATCCTGATGATCAGAATTGTCAAAAAAGAGATATGTGTTATTCAAGAAGGCAGTGGACCCTTTTGCCGAGAGGTTGGTTGACTACTTGGCAGGGATATTATAGAAGAGATTTCTATTCAGATATAGTTTAGATTTGATTTTTATTAAGTTTCCTTTCAACCAAGATTGTATGATTCTGTAAAGCTTTCTGATTTCCCTTGGATATAGTGGTAATTCACAACAAAACTATTTTTATTGGCTAGAAGTCAATGGGTACTTCTGGGCTGAAGACATCTATTGCTGGCCTTGACTGCTCTTCAGAGCTTCACTACTTATCTTGAAGGCAGCCACATCAAATAGCAACTTTGATTTTCATTAAGCTGAAATCTCATTCATAGATCTTTTTCAGCCTCATGGCTTCGTTTATGAGATAACTTGGAAATCTAGATTTCTACCCCCGACCTGCCATTTCAGTTTCTATCCAACTTACTATCTGACTACTTGCTCAATACTCAATATATCTAAAAGAGAACTTCGGACCCAATCAGACTTTCTTATTTCTCTTAGCAGTCATTTTTCTAGTCACATTCCTGCAGATCCTGGGAGTGATCCTTGACTTCTTCCTTTTCTCTTTCCACATTCAGTGAGATAACAAGGCCTGTCGAATCTTCCTTTCTAAAGCATCTTGCATTCATTCCATTCCTTATATTCTCATTGCCCATTGCCTTTCCCACCTTTGCTCCACCCTACTGCTTATCCCAGATGCTCATCATCACAATTTTGCTAGCATCTCCCAACTGCTATGTTCTTTCTAATATTACTTCCTTCTAATTCATCCTATATAGCACTGACAAACTCATCATCTTAAAATGTTTAGTGATTCCCAGATGCCTGCAAGGAAATGTGCAAAAGCCTTCTGCAATCTATCTCCCCAAACTCTTCGATGAAGCCTTTCCAATATTAAATGAGCTCCCACCTCTCTGAATTACTACATCACTAATTATCTGTTAACATTGACATGTAGCACACGCTGCCTTTTGTTACGGCTTATCTTTTTATCTGCCTGTCCTATTCATCAAAATTATATACTCTCCCAGGTCTAGAATTGTAACTTGTCATTCTTTCTATCTTTAGTCTACTATCGCACTATACACAGAATGAGCGCTTCATAAATGAATGTTTTATGCATTTGTGCATTTATTCATAAATGGATGATAGGAATTATATTAGCATGGCAAATTACAACAAAAAGCAATTGGCTATGGATTCTATTTAAGAGAGATTCCAATGCTATATAGACTGCTATATTATCCAGTAGCCCTCAATAATTTATAAGGCAGACCTGAAAACTGAGATTTAATTCTGATATCTAAGTAACATAGAATATAATTATGTGGTCATAGACAAAGGGGAAAAAAAGGAGAAAACAACTTTTGAGAAAATGGCAGAGTTTAGCACTAATGTCACCTTAACTTTTAGTCTAGGCTAAGGAAAATCATAGAGGATTGGTGATACCATGACAGAGGAATGGTGATACCATGAATATAGGGCTACATCTGTAGTCAAGAAAAACGGAGTTCAAATTTCATCTCGAACACATACTAGATTTAGAAATACTAGATTTTAGACATACAAGGAAAAACCAAGCCAGTACTTACCCTCAAGAAGCTGAGATTCTCCTAGGGAATGGAATGGCATGAACACAGCATGGACTTTTGGTGATACAAACTCAAATGCTTCAGTGATGAAGAAGATAGAGAGATGTCTTAAGCAACTGATACAGCTACACAGGGAACATATCAACCAATTCAGATTTTTAAGAGTCATATAAGACAGGATATCCCAAAAGCTTTAATGTACTTCTAAAAAAACGCTTAAGGCTTTTATAGCTTAGACTATGAAAACTTAAAGTGATGAATGTTTTAAGTTTTCATAGCTTGAAACTACACTAAGACTTTTGAGACAACTTGTATAAGCTGTCCATGGTAACCTCATCATGGGGATAGAAGGATGGGACAAATAGATGAGGAGGTCAAGATACAAAAACAAACAAACAAAAACCCCTTGATAATGGCGTAAAGTTAATGAAATTTAATAAGATAAATGTTAAATCCTGAATTTGGGTTCCAAAAATCAATTGCATTAGTACAGGATAAGAAAGATATGGGTAAGGAATTGTTTACCTTTTTAAAAAAATCATGTTGTCTTAAGTGGATCACAAGCCCAGTGCGAATCACCGGTCAGATGTGGCAACTCTAAAAGCATGGTATCTATCAACTGAAGATTACCCATTTATGCATAGTATCAGAACCAGTAAAGTTAAAGTCATTGCTATGCTTATGAACCATCTAAAGTATTTTAATTTCTTAATTTCTGGGCCTGACATTGTAGGAAGGATATTGATAAGCCAAGATAATTTCAGAGGAGTGTAAAAGGGATAATTAAAATAATAAAAATGATGCCATCACATTGTTTGATTGAAGGAAACAGGTATGTTTAGGGAAGATAAGAGACATATTAGTGAGTGAAGCCTCCAAGAAAATGGAAAATTATCATGCAGAAGAGGCACTGAACTTATTTGACTTGGTCCCACAGGGGACTACCCCCAATGGGCATAAGTTAGAGAGGAGAGAATTTCAGTTTTATGTAGGGACATCCAAATGGAAGCTCACATTTAGATAGTATTTTAAGGTTTAAAAAGTACTTTCCCACAAAACACTTTGACTTTATCCTCATTTAGTGGAGGAAGAAATTGAAGCTCAGAACCTAAATAACTTTTCCATGGTGTCACATAAGTGAAATATAATTCAAACCCAGGTCTCTTGACACCGAACTGAGTCCGAATCAAGTGTTCTATCTACTAGACTTTCCTACTTATTTAGGAAATCTCCTTAAAATAGAGCTGTGCAGAAATGTAGTTGTTAAGCTGCCATATGAGACAGTAATTTTGTAGTCACCTAATCTTCAAGACAGACACTGAATGGCTATTTGTCAAACATGTTTTGGAGGGAAAACCTGTTCTGCTGTGGAAGAGACAAGATAAACTTTGAGGTCTCTTTTAACCTTTAAGATTTTATAGTTTATGAGTCATAAGGACACTGCAAATATAAGTCTTCTCCCTATCAGTGCTAGAAGGGACCTGGAATATTATCATCTGAATGCCTCATTTTACATATGAGGAAACTGAGGAACAATGGAATAAAGTGGTAGAAAAGAGTCCTATTAGAGAACCAAAAGCATATCAGTTGTCGAAACACTCCACATTACAAAGTAATAAAAACTAAACTGAAGGAAGATACCAAAAGAAAAAAAAGGGGGAGTTGTTTGTGAATTGCAGTTGGCATGTTTCAATATTGGCAGCAGTACTTTCACAATAAAGACAAGTAATGAAAACATTTCAGAAGCTAGTTTTTCATCTAGTGAAGGAATTCCTAGGCGACTCAGGTCATAGGTAACACCACTGGAATTTGAACCCAGCTCTTCTATCTCCTGTATTCTTTCCATTATACTATATTGTATTCAAAAGGTAGTATGATAAAACCCTCTGTGCCTCATTTTCTTAATCTGTGGAATGAGAGGCTTGAATTAGGTAACCTCCAAGGTCTGTTATATCTTTGAAATATCAGTGAACCAAAAAGAAATAGCTTGGGACAGGTAGGAAAAAAATTCCATGAGCCTGAAGCTAGTCTTGCTCAGAGTTTATGAGTAAAGGTGATTTCAAATATAACAGAAACTTGGTCAAAATCTTAAGTGACAGAGTCAGAATTTCTTAAATACATTTTAGGTGCATTTGCTTTTGAGTTTTAAGCACATGGCAGATGCCAATTTGCATGGCTGGCTTAAATATAAACACATCTGCTCTTCCAATATGCCATCAAACAAATATAACAAATACCACACCTTCAGTAGCTTTGTTTAGCTTAATTTTTTAATGCTTCCTAAAAGTTACATCTTCTATTCAAAAATAAAGTTGTTACTTGGGCTGTGATTCCATTTATATGCCTACCATATTAAGGTCAGTTGGTAATTCAATCTTGAATTTAAATAAATGGATTTTTAATAGAATTGAATTTCCAAAAGATCACGTTTAAGGGTTACAGGGTCTCCTTCTGGTAGCCTGTATTCGAAAACTTTAAAATAGCATTAATCTTTCATGGCATAGAAAAATATAAACCTTGAATATATAGCAGTTGTATTTGTAGAGGAGCTGCATTTTCAAAAGTATTTTCACATAAGATTATTTCTTTTGATTCTCATAAGAAGCTTTGGGATACAGCAAGTTTTGCTATGCCCGTTTTATGGACAAGGAAGCTGAGGCTCACACAGTTCAAGGAATTTACCTAAGATCACATGGTTTAATTAACGGCAGAGCTGGCACCAGAATCAATATGTACTAACTCAGTTCCAAATTTCCAAGACAGTGAGTAGGCTAAAGCTCTGATTAAGCCAAATATTTAATAGCTCACAGAGGAAAATAAGTATTAATTTCTTATTAATTTTTTTATTTGCATAAGAATTTTTTATTTTTAACTCACTGGAAATTTTCCATTATTTTTTACTGAGCACTTAATCTATACAAATAACTTCAGGAAATTGACTTAAAGTCTTCTTTTATTTGGAGACTAGTATTCCTATATTTGCGGTTGTAGGCTGGACCACTGAAATGTATATGTATTGAGATTATATTTTCATTAAGAACTCTACATTCGGCCCACAAATCATTTCCTTTACCTAGGTAAAATTAGGCTAAAAGGTCTTTACTTAAAAGAAGGAACAATGAGTTTGATGTTGAAAGTGGATTCTATATTATTTTATAGCTGATTGAAATGAGTAATGATAAGTAAAAACATATTAAATTAGAAGATGTATGCTAACTCATATTGTTTCAAAGAAAAAAAAATGAGAACTAGCAAATTATGTAGAATGGAAAGCTCAATGATGATTTTACAACAGGGAGATCTCACTATAGGTATTTTGCTGAATATGGAGCAGATAAAAGACGACAGTATAATCAGGTAATGTTAATGCTAAATCTATTTAATATATGTCTGAGGTATATTTTCTTCTTCCTCTGTAGCCTGAATTTTTTTGGCATAACCACAGTATCACCCTAATTGTTTAGCATATAATCCTCAAAGAAAAGCTAGAAAATTTAGGAAACCTATGACAGGGATATGTTAGACAACTATATGAAGGATGATGACCTTTTTATAAAGTGACTTTGATTGCTGTCATCAATAATCCTAAGTATGAACTGGTGTTGTAAAGTGCTTATTAGATTTAACTTGCATGTGCATTAACATATGCCAAACTTTTTTTATAAAGTGTCTTATAAAACAGTGCTTGTAACAAATTACACTGTATACATTTCCAAAAGAGCAAATGATGGATTTTGAGGTTTTATCACCTATATTGCCCAACACTGTTCTCTTTTCCATCTTCCAGAGAGTCATCGTTTATAACAGAGAATAAAGAAGAGAGGGAAACACTGTTCAAAGAATCTGACAAAATCTGTAATGTTACGTGTACATAGTCTTCTTCTACATATGATTCTACATATGATACAAAAATTCTTTGAATTTAACTTGTTCATTGTAATTTCAAAGTATTCACTTTAATTTGTTTTTCTTTCATTTCCATTGTTATAATCATTGTATATATTGTTTTTCTGGTTCCTCTAACTTTATTTTTATTATTTCACATCTTCCAATGTTTCTCTGTATTCATCCATATTTAATAGCACAGCAATTCCATTATAATTCCATTATATTCACAAATCATATTTTCCATCAAATGATGGTTATCAAATTTGCTATAACTATTTGGCTATTGTCAACTTTAGTGTTGGTCTAAGCAAGACAAACTTGATTAGGTTGTGTACATTGTTTTATTTATCTCAAAGCTGGCAACCTGCATGTATGACAGCCAGTCTGGAACTGGGGTCATTTTAGGGTTGAGGTGAACAGTTTTTAAATTCTTCCATCAGGGCCTGATATCATTTCATCATCATTTCCTCTCTGGACAGAGGAAATACCTTTTTCTATTGGACTCCCCACTCCAATCCCCAACTATATCAGCCATGGGCTATCTAGAAGAATCTTACTCCAACCAAGCCTGAGCAGAACCCAATGGAGCTTCTGTACCTTAGATTAAATTATTTGCATGCTTTGATTGGGGTTTCACCAGGATAAGGAGGGTCAAAATAATCTCATTATCAGAAATGTCCTTATGAAGAAAAACTGAACTTAAAGTCAGGACTTTGAAAGAAGGGAGCTGGAGGAAGCTCTGAATCTCCAAGATATTGATTATTTAAAAAATCATTTTTCACATTATATGTGCCTAATTTGGGTTTTGTCATTAATTCCTTTGAATATTTGCTCAACCAGTAGAATATCAGTCAAAGGATGTGAACATTTTAGTCACTTATTTTGCAAAAGTCCAAATTGTTTTTCAGGATGGTTGGATCAATTTATACCTCACCTAACATATATGAGTATATTAACCTAGGGTCAGTCTTAAAGTTTTTGAATATATTTTTCTGGGCATTTACCTCAGTGTAATCATGATACATTTAGGAAATTTTAATAGTGAATTGGAAATGTTAATTTAAAAAAATAATTAAGATTCAAAATGTCTATTGGCATTTAAGTGCTTTTTTCTAGCCTATTGAGTCCTAGTTATTATTTTTTAATATTACCTTCTATTTTTCTTTCATAGTCATTCCCTTGTACCACCTCTCTCCTCTCTGCCCCAAACATCACCAACTGAACCCTTCTTCCTAATAAAGAAATTCATTTAAGCAAAGTTAGGCAAGGAATCAACCACATTTAATGCTACATACCACATTCCACAGTCATAGTAATTAGGTACTATTTAAAGTACTAAGCATATTTCAGTAACTATATTTTTTTTTTAATAAAAAGATTGCTGAAGTGAGTGGCAAGGGAGGTACTAGCACTTGGGGGGCCTATGCAAGGTCTCATGTAGGAGCAGAATCTAGAACAGGAATTCTTTATCTGGGGGTTATAAACATTTAAAATATGTATTTTGATAACTATTTCAAAATAATTGGTTTCCTTTGTAACTATTTATTTTATTTCATGTATTTAAAAATAGTATTCATGGCTCTCCAGACTGCCAAAGGTGTCCATGACAGAAAAACGACCCTGATCTATGTGGAACCTAGGGATTCTAAGAGATAAAAGTGAAGGAGTATGTTCTAGGCATAGAAATTTTTTTATGTCCCACTGTAAATGGACTTTTGAGCCCTGGGCTGTTGTTTCTGATAAAATGCTCTGTGTTTCAGCTTTTAAACTCTTAATGGATATAAAGGATTTAAAGGACTCAGAAATGTGAACCATATTTTAGAACTATTTAAAGTATTAATTTGAAATATATAGGGTTTTTTATTGCTTATAAAGTCCCAGACATTCACTAATCATGTACTTATAGGAACACTAGACATCTAGTGACATGAAAATAGAGTGAGAGGATCTTGCTCTAAATACCAGTTTATTTTAGATTAGTGGCTATTTGCAAGTCACTAAAGCCTTGGTTTCCTTATTTTATTTAAAATGGGAATAATGGCATTTCAATTCCCAGGGTTATGAGGAAGAAGACATCATATAAACTTTGATAAGCTAAATAAATGTGAATTTTTTTATGATTAGTAATAAAATCAGTCTTTGCCAAGTTGAAGTCATCTTTCTTCTACTGCCAGACATGCTACTTGACCTCTTCATTTCTGTGGTTACATCCTTTTTCTTATGCATCCTAAGACTTTGGCAATCATTTTTTCATCCTTCTCGGTCTCTTATCTCCACCTCATCCTTCACTTGCCAACCAATCATTTTCCAAGTCATATTAATCCAGCCTTGTAAAGTATGGAAATGGGATTAGTAAGCTAGCCAATTTTAAATAGAGTAGAAAAAGCAGAGTTCATTGTTGGTCAATATTGGGCTGTGCCATGAATGTCACTATCCTGGAAAGATTTGGACAGTGTAAACATATATGGAAGGTTAGGTGATTTATATATCATCGTAAAGCTAGTAAGTAGAGGGATAGGATTCAGACAACACTTAAAACAATAGACTCCCATGATGACTGATAAAAAGACCTGACAATGTAATAAGAAGAGGGTGACTGGAGATCACAGCAGCAGCATCTGGTTTTGACCAGGGATAGGAAACTACAGAGGCAGCTAGGTGGCACAGGGATAGAGCTGTCAGGAAGACCTAGTTTCAAATCAGGTCCCAGACACTTACTAGCTGTGTGACCTTGGGCAAGTCATTTAATATGTTTGCCTCAGTTTCCTCATCTATAAAATAACTCTAGAAGGAAATGGGAAACCATTCTAGTATCTTTGCCAAGAAAACCCCAAAAGGGGACACCAAGAATCAGACACAACTGGGAAACTATCCCCCCATCCCCAAATAACAAATTCTATCTCAAATTCTATTTTCTTATATTGATAGGGAGCCTCAGATGGGTGGTTAATTCTACTTACTCTACATTTCTTATCCTTTCACATTATACCTTGTATTATAAGATACCATTAGGATGCTTAAGGGACATGTCTAGCCTCAGATAGCTAGTAAGCGTCTGAAGCCAGGTTTGAACCCAGGAAGATGAGACTTCCTGATTCCAGGCCCAGCACCATCTAGCTGCCCCAAAGTAGTCAGGTATTAGACTGACTACCAAAGTGAAGATCTACAGAACCTTTGTGCTGACTTCATTGTTATATGCTTGTGAAACCTGGACAGTCTATCAATGCCATGCCAGGAAACCGAATTGCTTCCATTTGAATTGTTTTAGGAATGTTCTGAAGATCTGATGGCAGGATAAGGTACCAGACACTGAGGTCCTTCCTCAAACTAAATTGCCAAGCATTTAAACTCTGCTTCAGAGAGGGCAACTCCGATGGGCTGACCAAGCTGTTCATGTGCAAAATGTACAATTGCCAAAAAGACTATTTTATGGGGAACTCACTGTAACAACCATGTTGCTAGCAGCTGCTGTGGGGCATAAGACCAACAACACCAGCATACAGGAAGGCTGCTAGCACAGATTCTTTGATCCACTTTTGTAAGAAAAGCAACTTTGGAGGGATTAACAATCTCACTTTAATCACACATACATGCATCATTCACTTAGCTCATGGGGGAAAGCCAGCACCCTGAACTTCAGAGCAAATACAAAACAGAAATTACAAACAGAAAACATCAACAAATCAAATAAAACAAACCAATAGACAGCCTTCTAGTTTTCTGTTCAACAACTCAATACATAGTTACCAGAGAAGCCACCAACATCTGGGTTTTCAAGCAAAAGAGCTCTTTAACAATGGCTACCCAGAGTCTTGTCTGGTCAAATCACAAGACACTCTTCCAATGAGTGAGAGTTCCCAAACAAAATGCTGACCTCTGAGTTTATATACCCTTCTTAGGGCCGGAAGGTTTCACACCTAATCAGCAAAAAGGGGGTGGGCCTGGGGCTTAGCACCTAGCAAGACTTAATTAAGGCGCTTGATTAGTTTAGCATTCTAAAAGAGAAAACAGTAAAAAAAAAAGTCCCACCTTAATTAACATTACACACATACAGGGCAAGCATTCACATGGTTGTCAGAAGAAGCAATACAGGGACATTCTCAAGGTCTCTCTTAAGAACTTTGGGATTAATTTGCAGCATGGAGACACTGGCACAGAACTGCACAGCATAGCATGCCCACATCAGAGAAGGTGCTATGCTCTATAAGCAAATGTGTGAGGTAAATAAAATGTGAAGACTTCACAGGGAAGATATGTATAAATATATATCTATATCTATACTAAGAAATGTTTAAAAATCAAGAAATAGGGAAGTGAGAAAAAGATTCTGAGGCTGTGAGAGTCTGATGGGTCAGCCTCTGAGAAAGTTTACCCTGAAACTTTTTGTTCTTTCTTCTGGTTCTGGTTTAAAGATTTGCTCAGTAAGAATAGGGTCACTGTGACCTGCCTTCCTTTACTGTAGAATGGAGAGGGTCTCCTCCTCCCCTTATCCTATTCTCCTTCTTTAGATTTATAGGTGCCACTTCAGTTGTAATCATTAACTAAGGGAATGAGAATTGGAGTTTCTGTGCCTCGATTTCCTCTCTTTTTCTAGCTTTCGTGCTCAGATTGTAAGGCCACCTCCCAGCCAGCCAATGGTGAGAAGGGTCAGAGGTGGGTGGGAATTCTCTTGTGTTAGGTATAATTACAGGTGCTTTGCCCCTTGTAAAGCTCCTCCGTTGCTGGTTCTGCTCTGTGCTAGCAGGGGATGCCCAATTCTTGAGAACTGAATAAAATTTATTTCTGTTCCCACCCTGAGATGGCTCCTTATTATAAATTTAATTGGTGAGAGTCATCCCACACAGCAAAGCAGAATTGGGACAGCTCAAAGGAAATGTAGGACGCATAAATTTAGAGTATCCACTCCAAATGTTCACATGGATTATTCGTACCCAACGTGTGGTAGAGCATTCCAAGGTCATATTAGTCTGATCAGCCACAGTCAGACACATTGAAACCTGACTCTAGCACATTGATGTTATTTTAGTCCTCTTCCAGAACCAAGGACAACAATCAACCAACCAACCACTAGGATGTGAGCTCCTTCAGGACAGAAACTCTTGGTCTTTCTTTGTAAGCCTATCTCTTATAACAACGTCGCACACTAAGTGACTGCTAACAAATGCTTGTCAACTGACTATCATAGTTACTGCTTATGACATCTGCCATAATTGTTTATAATCTTCATGATGGTAGGAATTACATCTTATTCTTCATGTTTTCCATTGCATGTCACATATAGTAGGTGCTCAAGAAATAGTTTTTGTTAAATTGAATGAAAAAAGAATGAGCAAAAAATGTAAAATTAAAGGTAATGGATTTTGAAAGATAGGCTTTTAAATATGCTTAAAACAATTTGTGCCTTGCTATATTTTAGCAGGAAAATATTTGTTGCAGTTCTAAATTTTGAACACCAGGCTGCAGGATTTTCCTTGGGCAGGAGTTTAATGATAAAGCAATAGGGGGAAAAATGAAAAAGACAAGGGGAAAAAATGAATTAATCTTAAAAGCAAAGGAAACTTTGGATTTCACTAAAGATGATAACATGAGAAATATCATGAAAGGATGCTTTAAAAAACAGGAGAGGAAAGTTTGGGTATTTTTATTTTGTCTGTCTTAATTTTAGAGACTGCCATAACCTGAGGCAAACACTTCAACACTGCAAAGCACAAGCAATTATCCCTTTTACTGAAGTGATTTCCACCTGAAAGGGATGGAAATTAGAAAATGAAAAGATGAAGAAGAGAATACCTTGGGAATATTGTGCCAGAGTGCATGTATTTAAAACTCTAGTTTAGTAAATCTGATGGAGAGTCACCATCTGGTTGCAACAGTGGTGGAAAGAAAAAAAAAACTCCTCCTATTTACTAAGAATAATGTGTGAATTGTGAGAAAGGGACATTCATATTTTATAAAGCTTCATGTTTATTACTGGCCACCAGGTGTTATATTTCACTTGGTCACTCTCCAGTTAAGTATTAAGTGGCCTTGAATTAAGTGGACTCAATATAAATTTCAAAAATAGGATATTTTATGGTAATACACATATGGATTCATGATAAAGCATTCTAATAAGCAGAAGGGTAAAACCTACTGAATATAATATTGTTTTAAACTTAATTTCATGTCTCCATATTGTAGCAAGTTATTGTTCAGATAAAATGTAAGTAGCCAGAGAACGATGTCTGACTAATTATTATAGATGCAGCTTTCAATTTTAGGAAGTATCTAGCTAAAATAGGGAAGGGGTTCTTATGCCTATACATTTTCCCTGTTGATAGAGGGGATCAAAGGGAAAAGGTAGGCAAGATATTCAGCCAGACTGTTTTCATAGGCCATCTGAAGTGGTTTGAATGATGATAAAGCACTGTAGCAGAAAGTGTCTTAGCCCTTCAAGTAGTCGTATTATGCCTTAAGAATATTATTTTTGGTCCCTTTGTACTTTGGAAGATTGGTATTTTTACCATGCATGTACTCTGTATGTCTGGTCAGATTTCAAACCCTCCAAGAATTTTCTGATATCAGTAATTTTTTTAAAAGATAAGATATTGCAAATGTTGGAGTAGCTGTGGGAAAACAGACACAATGGTAGAGCTAAGAATTGGCCCCAAAATTCTGCAAATCAATTTGGAACTATGTTACACAAGTGACTAAAGTGCATACTCTTTGACCTAGTGACACATCTGGAAGGCAAGGATAGGGTTAATGGGGAGACTGTGAGCCCTTTTCAAGGCTGTTCACCTACCTTTGGTGTCTAGCTGGCACTCAACTCTTACCATTGGCTCCAAGAGCTGTAGCACACGCAGCAACTGCACCCTGATAAACCACCTTGGCAGACACGCTAAACCAGGATAAGGGTAACTGACAGTGTCAAATCCATCAGTCAGTTAGGGGAATGTCTTCCTGACAGCACCATTGAACTACATTGGTAGACCACACATATATGGGCTGTATGCAGTATTTCTCAACTTGGCTTTTTCTCTGCGGATTGCTAGGGTATTGTATGTAAATGGTCATGGATCTCATTTAGGAGGCTCCATGATGTATAAGAGTTGATGCAGTCCATAAAATATCATCCACAAATAGGATTCTAGAGACTCCTCACCATGTGTAGCAGATTCTCCATTTATTTTTCACTTTCCACAGGACTTATTCCATTATACTGGAGAATACATATGGTGAGCATCTGCCACCCCATTTTGTGCCTTACTTGATATGGAAAATTGAAGGATTGTTAAAGTTGACTCTGTTGTTGTGTCTATCAAGGAAGGTTCTGCAGCATTTTAATATAGGCATGGGAGGTACTTCATTAAAGGAGAGTTTTTAAGATTGTTGAAATGAAAAAAATCCCATTTTTTCTTAATGTCTCAGTAAATAAGTAATATGTATTTATATATGTGAAGTACCCTATAGATCCAGTCTAATAGATATCAGACTTTTTTTGTCTCAGGACCCATTACATTCTTTTAAAAATGTTATGGAATAAAACGAGCATTTTATAGCATAGCACAATAAAAAAGATGATTGTATATGAAATTGCAATCTACTATGCACAACTTGCTATTTCTTTAAAATGTACAACAAAATTATCTTGTAAATTCTTTGTTTTCTTCCCTTGCCCCCCCCCTGAGGTGGCCACCATTAGAGACAAATAGGTGTGTGTGTATATATATATATATATATATATATATATATTCTATGCATACTTCTGTTTATCAGTTCTTTCTCTTGATGCAGATAGTGTCTTTCTTCATGTCATTTGTGGTTAATTTGGATATTTACAATAGGCAAAATAACTTACTCCAATTTGTTCTTAAAATAATATTGCTATTACTGTATACAGTGTTCTCTTGGTTCTACTCATTTCACTCTTCATTATTTTGTACAAGTCTTTCTGTGCTTTTTCTAAAATCATTAAGCTCATCATTTCTTACAGCACAATAGTATTTCACCACAATCATATTCCATAACCTGTTCAACCATTCCATAATTGATGTGAATTTATTTATTTAAAATGTTTTATTGATGTCTTGTTTTTTTAATATCAACATAGTTATCTCCAGTATCCTTTCCCCCTCCCTCAGAGCCATCCCACATAACAAAAATATACTTTTTAAAAAAGGAAAAAAAAATCACAAAACCAACCAATACCTTGAAAAATTTTGAAAGATGTGCAACATATAACACTTCTGGAACTCCCATCTCCAGAGAGATGAGTTGGGACTATCCTTTCATCTTTCTTTGTTCGAGTCATGTTTGATCTTTACAATTTTGTTACATTCACTTTTGATTGTGTGTGTGTGTGGCTGTTCTTTCCAGTAACATCGTTGATGTTATTTTATATATTGTTTTCCTGACCTGACTTACTTAATTCTATATTGGTTAAAGTAGTTCTTTCCATGCTTCTCTGAATTTATCACATGTATAATTTTATACAGGATAGTAATATTCCAGGATATTAATGTACTGAAGTCTGTTTAGCCATCTCCCAATTGATGGGCATCTCTTTTGCTTCTAATTTGTTGCTCCCACAAAAAGTGATATAAAAATATTTTGGTGTATAAGAGAATTTTTGTATTAATGATGGCTTTAGTGGGGGTATAAACTCAGTAATGGAGTCTCTGGTTCAAAGATATGGTTATTTTAGCAACTTTGTTTACAGTTCTAAATTCTTTTCTAAAATGGATAAACCATTTAGTAAATGCACCAGCAATGTATCAGTGTGCCTATCACCCGAACAACATTAACTATTTCTATTTTTGTGTTCTTTGCCATTTTGTAGGATGTGAGGGCTGTTTTGATGAGCAATTTTTCTTATTATTAGTGATTTGGAACATTGTTTCATGTAGTTGTTGAAAACTTTGCAATTCTTCTTTTAAGAACTTTTTGTTCATATCCTTAAAACAGTACCTATTGAGGAATGTCTATTTGTCATCTAAATATTTTTGGTTATATAGTTTGCATACCAAGCCCTTATTGGACTAACTACATACAAAGATTTTTTTGACAACTTCATCTCTTATTTTAGATGCATTAATGTTATCTGTGTAGAGGCTATAAAGTTTATGCAATTAAAGTTATCTGTTTTATTTTTGGAAATGGACTTTATCTCTTGTTTGTTTGAGAATACATCTCCTGCCTATAGCTATAAGAACTATCTAATCTTTTTGTCTTCTATTTTTTGTAATAGTATGATCTTCAATATTAATGTGCCATATCGATTTAGAATGCATTAGGGGATATAGTATAAGACATTGGTCCAAGTCTAATTTTTACCAGACTGCTTTCCAGTTTTCCCAGCAGTTTTTATCAAATAAGGAAAATTTTCCTAGGTAATTTATGTTTTCTACTTTATCAAGAACTGAGTCATTGAGTTCCATTATTTCTGATTCTTCCTTGTCTAGTCTATTCCATTGAGCAATCTCTTTATTTTTTCCCCCACTAAAACCAGATGACTGCTGTTTTATAATGTAGGTTGAGATACAGAAGTACTATTCCTTCTTTATCCCTACTTCTTTTTCATCATCATTTCCTTTGGTAGTCTGGATCTTTTGTTTTTCTAAATGAATTTTGTTATTATTTTGTCAGACCTTTTACACTCTTAAAAATTATGGAGGACTCCAAAGGACTTTTGTTGTTGGTTGTATCTATCTAGGTTTACCATATTAGAAATTAAAACTAGTAACTCTTAAATTTGTAGATATATATGTAGATATATGTGTGTGTATATTCATTTAAATAGCAATAATAAACTTAGTATATGTGAACATATTTTATAAAAAGTAACTATATTTTCCAAAGTCAAAAAAATAGTGAGAAGAGTAGCATTGCAAATCTCTTTTATGTCTGGCTTAATAGAAGACAATGGATTCTCATGTAAGCTTTTGCATTCAAACTGTCGCCATATGTTGTTTTAGTTTAAATACATATTTTTTAAAAATATAGCCTCAAAAAGAAATGTATTTGAAAATGATGAGAGCATTTTAGAGGCAAATGATGTCTGTCTATACATTATAATGGAAATAATTTTGGTTTCCCAAAGTCTCTGAAAATGTCTCAGGGACCTCCAGGGTCCATGGACTATATTTTGATAACTTCTGATCTAATCAAATATCCTGGTTTTGTAGATGGGAGAACTGAGACAGAAAGAGGTTGGAACCTGTTTCAAATCCTGGATTAGAAGCAGTTCTAACTCCCATTCACAAGCTAATAGAGAGAGGTTGAAAACTGCAATCCAGTCTAATCCTTCCATTTTGCAGATGAAGAAACTTTGACCCAGAGAAGTTAGTTGCTTTCTCATGTAATAAAAGAGTAGAAGTTTGATCTGAACTTAGTTCCTTTGGCTTTAAATCCATATTTCTTTCTACTATGTCATCTTGCTACCTGTTTCTATGTCATAGTAAGCTGTATAATGTGGACAATTGAACAGGACTGAGAGTTGATCGATAGGAACTGCTTAATTGTCATAATTTTTCACAGCTAAAACAAAATAAAATTATCTTTGAGGTAGAAAAGGATTTGATTTCAAAAAAGGAATTAAAATGTGTTCATTAATGTGCTATTTATGTATATATGTATATGTGCATATACATATACACAAATGCATACATACATATATACATTGATACATACACACACATTATATATGTATGTGTGTTTATAATGTGTGTGTGTGTTTGTGTGTGTGTGAAATGAGGTTAATTTTGAAGCCTTTTCAATGATTTCAAAAAAGTGTAGAGATTATTTCACCATTTATTTAGGTTGTTTCCTAAGCAGTACCAAACTCAAGTATGCCAGGGAAGTCTAGAATGGTTTAAATGAGCAAATTCACACCCCTTACAGGGAGATGTTGTCAAATTAACAAAGTAAGCTTTGTCAAGCTGAACAAATTGATGAAACCCCTATACTATGTAAATTACAATACATAACTTTGTATATTATTTTTCTCTCTAATGCATTTTAATGTTCTAATACTTTCTATTAGCTTCTGAGTACATGAACCAGATTTAAAAATTAAAGATTTTCTTTAGTTTAGGATTTTTTAAAAATAGTAACCATATATATTATGGAATGAAGGGCATATTAATGAAGCAGGAAAGCTCTAGAACTGTGACCCTTCTCCTGACCCTTATTTCTCTTGCTTACTATAATTGCTTTCTGTTTCATCATCAGAATTAAGTATTGTTATGTTTTGAGATCCAGAAATGAAATGAACAGATAAAACAGTCAAAAACCCTTTCCAACAAGATCAAAATATTCATAGTTTGATTTTACATGTCAGGCTTCCTTAAATCTGAAAAGTATATATACTGCATTAAAACGTACAATGAGACTACATGACAAGAAAATATTCAGAATGCCAATAATATTCCCATTGGAAACATCACCCAAAATTAGAAAATGGTCAAATGCAGCTCAAAATCTTTTGTCTTTCTTTTCCTGCAACTCAAACAATATTCTAGGAAACAATGACATAAAGTTTTCTAAATGAATTTAGACATCTGTCAAGTCATAGCTGAAAGTGATTTTGTCAATACTGAAACTCAGAGATCTGTCTCTAAACATTCTTACTACTTAAAATCTGTTTATAAGTATTTCTCTTTAATGGCATATATAATGGAAATATTCTTTTTCTATCAAATCACAAAGATACTTTATTATCATAATAATGGAAACAAATAACTGCATTTAATCTAATCTCAGAGTATGATTTAAAATATTTTAATTAATATTTCAAATTAGATATATTTTTATTCTATATATTAACTGAATTTTTTTGAAGAAATAGGAAATACATTTCATTGCTCTTAAATAGTGTGTTGTTAAGGACAAACAGATCCTATGGGCTCTCCTTTAGTGATCATTTTTTGGTGGATCTTAGAGCTATGTTGGTTAAACTGGACCTAAGATTTCATCTGCATAGTAAGTTCCTCATGAATAACTTCCTCTAGAGATGCAGACCATCTTATTACTGTCTTACAGTTTCCTTTGGTGTCTATGTGAATGCATGCAACCTGCTTCTTTGTGGGGGAATGTGAAGTTAATTTCATTTCTAATCAAATTTTCTCTAAGTGTAGCCTCTTGCTTCCACTCATCCTTACTTCCAAAAGCCTGTCTTGTTTGTACACTCAAAAACTCACTCTCACACACGTATATATGTGTAACATATATACATGTGTGTATAATCTTTATAGGAGTTAAAAAGAAATCATATCATATGCATTAAAGGAACTGAATATCTTTTTAGAGAAAACTATCAGAATACACATTTTATACAAAAGAAAGTTTAAATTGGCTAAAATGAATTGTCACAACAGATATGGAGGGATCTCAGTACAACTATTTAATCTTCCATAATCCCATTTTACAGTTGAAGAAATTGAGATCTAGGAAGATTGTTGCATGAGTAATAATCATCAAATGCAGAATCTGAATGCACATCCTTTTATTCCAAAGGCAGGGGTTTTCCACAAGTCTGCAACCATAGTAGAATAGCATTCAGTAACTCTACAAGGTATCCATGTTTTGACAAAATTTGCATATTAGTACACAGAAGTAATAAAAAAAAGTATTGTTAAATTCAATTGCTTATATTATATACCCTGTGGTAATACAATTTATGGAAGAAAACCATTTCTGCTATAAAAATAAAGCAAAATCTTTAATAAAGACAAAAATCATTATAATCCAATGATAATAGTCCTTTTCCCTCTTTATAGTATCTTTTGCCGAAATTTATAATTCTAGTCAATCTTCATTATTTCCTCACTTCTTACCAAGTTGGGTGATGGTGAATGATAAAATAGCTTTCTATGACAAAGTATATACTAAGGGTTGAACTTTGTTTATACCCTCAATTATCCGATGCCCTAGTGGCCAGAAGGAGATAATCCCAACTCAGAAAATCTGCTCCTATGAAGTAATCAGGCTCAACCTACTTTTGTATTTCTACACCATGTGAATGGACAACATAATAAACTTAAAAACACTGTCTAGGTAGCATATAAATTATGTGCACAAGTGAAAATATGGCCCAAAGATGAAATTAAAAGACCCTAAATAACAGTAGGTTCCTCATATTATCATTTAAAAATCTGCTGGGGCCATCTGGAAGGTCCAGATTTGCTAGCAATCTTGAGTTAGTTTATGTACACTCTAAGGGATAGGACTATGTTCCGTCAGATGGTGTGAATTTTCTGCAGCTGGTATGACTCTCTATGCACAGTCATGCCTATAAACAAGATGTTTCATCTAAGAGCATCTAGGGGAATAGCTTCCAGCCACCTTCCTGCCTTCGAGTTTTTACCCAAAGAACCATGCGAATGGCCCTCATGGGGCTTCCCTATTACCACACTGTCAGCTGGTCTCAGTGGACCCTCTTGTTTCCTTTACAAAGTAATTTGTCTTAAAGATTCCCAAAGGGAACTGTTCTAAGCCAATTAAAGATATTCAGAAGGAAGAATAAAAGTCTTGAACTCCAGGATATTCCTAAGCAAGCATTTACTTTTACATTTTTGACATGATTCAAGATTATTCTTACTTTTAATGCCACAATAACTTCATTACATTCAGTACTTATAAACTATGAAAACTTTAGCAAAAGACAATTACATGCTTCAAATAATAGCTTGGAAATTTGACATTAACGAAATTGGATGAAAATTATTGAATATGTTCAAATTATAAGTAAAAGTGCTTAAAAACACAAACAAGTTTTCTACTTTCTGCTCAAATCATTTAATATTTCCAGAAAAAAAAATGTTTGCCAATGTCTTCTTTTTAAATACAAAAGCATTTTCACAAAGCATGGCAAAGTGCTCTATTTCTTAAAGCTCTCTGAAATACAGTGCATACCACAGAAAGAAACAATTTTACAAGTATCTAGCATTTTAAAGTGGTAAACAGAGGCAGAATCAGAAAAAAATACACAACGGCAACAAAATTATTTTTGATAGTATTCATCCAGCACCCTAAATTTGTTCAGTGTCTGTTTAGTAAGTAATAATGATAGCCTTGTATGGAAGGTCAGTTAGTATGTCATTCATATTTATCTACAGAGGAAGAATGGGTTATCTTATAGGCATGCAAAGATATCCTAAAAAGGGAATCTTTCACCTTACTTAAAGGGTTCCTGGAAATGGGCATTCTGCCCTATACTTCAGAATGATATATTCGTGGCTCACATTCACAAATATCCACATTTTATTTTTCCCTTTATCAGTTGTACTTCTAAGTGTAAGTGATATTCAGAAGGAGCATGAAATAATGGGAAGTCAGGAGAAAACCTCATCAAAATTACACTGCATTTCCATTTGCTTTACAATGGTGACATTGGTTCAGTTAGAGACAATGTATTGGAATAGAAGGAAGAGTCAGAAAGGGTTTGTTTTGAGTTCTAGCTCTGTCCCTCACTTACATTGGCATAATCTTAGGCAAATGATCTCATTTCTGTAAGACTCACTTTTTTTCATTTATTAAAAAGATATCATAGTATCTGTACTGCCTAGCTCACAAGAGCTTTGAGAAAAGATCCTTGCAAACTGCAGAAGATTATATAAGGGGTTATTATTAATTAGAGGATAGGTCATTGAGTTAGGAAGACTAGGATTCAAATGCTGCCTTTGACATGTTACATGATCAGCTTTGATGCCATGATCCAGAAAACTCTTTAAGATTATTACTTTAGAGACACTTGCTGATCTTTACACATGGAGGAAGCACCCATGGAGGGCGTTCCGTACATAAATGAGCTCACTGGAATGGACCATAATGATAAATACAGTAATAGTAATAATGATGGTGATGATATAGCTAGCATCTGTATAACACTTTGAGGTTTTGAAAATGTTTTATGAATAATACTATCACATTTTATCCTCATAATAATCCTGGGAGGTAGGTGTGATTATTATCCTCATTTTACAGATAAGGAAACTGAGGCAGATAGCAGTTAAGTGCCTTTCCTAGGATCATGGATCTAATAAGTGTCTGAGGAGGCATTTGAAGCTGGATCTTCCTCACTCCAATTCTAGCACTTTATTCACTGTACCACCCAATGTGAATGATAATAACTATTATATTTATTATAGTAGCAGTAGTTGCTGTTGTTATTGTAATACTGATAACAAACTGCTAAACAGTTAATTAATATTGATAGAAAAAAGCATATGCTATGATCAAAACACAAATTTCTCTTGTCACATAATCCTCATGCTGGTCTAACTTCTGTTTCCTAATGTGTATAAAAAATGACCAATGAGGCCTATTGAGCCTTTGAATCAAAGCATCATGGTACCAAACTGTGTTTTCCATCCATAGGATCTACTTTAAATAGGATAGAATGGAAAAATCATGCAAGAATATGAGTAATGATATTTTTGTCAAAAATAAAATTAAACCTCTCCTCAAAAAAATACTAAAAAAGTTACCTTATTCAGATTGATATTAAAGTATTAAATATGCTCTCCCTCCTGATATTGGCAATAAGTGTTCTATGTAAAGAAAAAGAACTCAAAATTTCCTCCAGACTTTTTTCTCTTTGCCACTTTGTTTATTATTGTCATTGGAAACAAACAAATGTAAAAATGAAAGAATAAATGAATAAATACATAAATAAATAACCAAATAAATAAGATAAACAGTCTTTGCCCCCAAGGAAATAACACTCTATTAAGGAGAAACAGCTTGTACATCAATTTTAAAAAATGAAAGCTCCGTACAAAAACATGCCATACTTTGAGGAGGGGAAACTAATAACTGGAGTGATCAGCAGAGGCCTCATAATGGGCAGCACCTGAGTGGAACCTCAAAGAAAGCCAGAAATTCTGAGAGGTAGAGATGAGGAAGTGGATCATTTCACACATATGTCACAGTTTCTATCAAGGTCCTGCATCAGGAGATGTAATGGTAAGTTTATAATTTATGGCAGGGACAATACAGAGCTGCAGAAACTTCTTGAGCAAGGGATTGTCATTGTTAAAACCATGCTTTAGACATATCCATGTGCGCATAGAAAATATATTCGAAAGGAGAATCGAGGTGAAAGATCTGTACAATGGTGGTGTCAATTACAGTGAAAAGAAGAAGATAGATGTGGGAAATGGAGATCAGATGCATGAGATGTTGTCAAAGTAGAAGTGACAAGATTCAGTTACTGATTGGATAATGAGAGAGAGAATGAGAGAGAGAGAGAGAAAGAGAGAAAGAGAGAGAGAGAGAGATAGAGAGAGAGAGAGAGAGAGAGAGAGAGAGAGAGAGAGAGAGAGAGAAAGTAAAGATGACTCAAAGCCTGTGAACTTGGCTGATATGTTTGATAGAAATAAAGAAGCTATGAGAAGGGTTGGGTTTAGAAAGAATGATAATGAGTTCTGTCCAGACATCTTTAGGTTGAAATGCCTCTGGAACATATTGGTGGAGCTGGTGCCCTGAGATAGGAATTTTGGAAAGAGATGAGGTCAAATACCTCTCTATTACTTCCAGGATTGAATATATCATGTCTTCCTCTGTTGGAATTTAAGGCACTTTGCAAGATGACTCCTTCATCTCTTATCAGCCTCTTAGGTTACTCACCTTTACCCAATCTACAATCAAGCTATAATGGACTACTTGGTTGTTCCCCATAACATAGAGTCACTCTGTCTTCCACGTCTGTGATATTTGATCAACTGTCCCTCACAACTGGAATGCTCTTCCCCTTCACCTCCACCTTTTACTTTTTCTGGCTTCCTTCTAGACTCAGCTTAAATCTCACCTTTCAAAGGAAGCTTTTTATTCTCCTCAGCTCATATACCAAATGATGGCAAATGTTTAACAACTGATGCACAATGTATACTTTTAAACCTATCACTTTCTAGAGACAATCAATAGAGCAATAAATCTAGTAATTATTTGTGGCACTTTCCAATGTCCAAGATATGTGTTCACACTGAACATTTAACAATTGGCTTTCAAGGGCCAATTTGAAATAGGTCCAGTACACTCCTGACCAAGATGCCAGTAGATCTTCTCTTCTCAGATTACCTTCCATCTACTATGTATATTTTATACAAATCTAGTGATTTGAATGTTGTCTCCTTTGTTAGAATGTAAGTTCCATGAGTGAAGGGGTCTGTCTTTGCTTTTCTTTGTATTCCCTCAAACTTAGCACAATACCTGGCACTTAATAAATGAGACTGACTGAAAAGACAATGTTTGGATACATAGATATAGTAAGTTATCAGATGCTTGGGGAGCTGATGGAATAACCCAGAGGTCCACAGAACGCTCCATTGAGAATATCCAAGATTCACAATCTCAATCTCAGTCATTTGGTTCTAGCTGGGAACCTCTCTTGCTAAAAGACTTCTCTAATTCCATTGAGTTCACATAATTTTTCTATATTCTGACATGGCTTTGGGCCCTACTCTCCAAATGCTCTTCTCAGATCCTCTCAGACTGAATGGAGTAGTTTGGTCAATTAACCAATAAACATTTATTAAGTATCTCTTAAGTTCCATGCACTGGGCTAAGTCCAGTGGATAGAGCACTGGAGAAAATAATATAACCAGATTTAACCGAGGTCTTCTGATTCTAACTGCATACCTTTTTCTAGTGAGCCACACAGCCTTCATGTTCTTAGCATCTCTGGTATCCTGAGTCTTACCATAAGTTACAGTAATCATGGAAAGAGGAAGTTTTTGAGCATAGAATGCAAGGGTAGAGAACATTTGGATAGGAAAAAAAGAGATTTAAAGAAGTTGAGAGAGGAATAACATATATTATAAGCAGATAATATAACGTAATTAAAGATATGGAAGCATGTCCAAGAAAGATGAATCATCCATGTTGGCTAGCCTTAGAGTGTACATTGTGGTATAGTGGGAGATAAAGCTGGATGGGATTCAGTATCATGTGGTGGATTAAAGGCCAACCTTTGAGTCACGAAGATCTGTGTTCAAGATCTGTGCTTCTGACAGATGGTGCACACTGGCTGTGTGACCATTGGCGAGACGCTTAAACTCTCAATGCTCCTGGCAATTCTCCAAGCTTATGTTATGAACCAATTACTTATGGGAATTGGTGTAGAAAGTTTCTACCCAGAGAATTTCCCAAGCTTGTGAAATCAGAGATCTGGACCTCTGCCCTCCACCCTCTCCACTAAAACAATACCACCACCACCACCGCCATCCCCAACACAAAAACAACAACAACCACAGCAAAGGTCTTTAAGGCCACAGGCCGTTGAGACTTATGAAGTAGGTAATAGGTTGCCATTAAATATGTTGGAGCATATGTGTTTAGCACAATCAAAGCAGGCATTTTAGGAAGATTAATTTGGAGGCAATGTAAAGAAGGGATATAATGATGTCTGGAGGTAGGAAGGCTAGTTAGTGTATTATTGCCTTAATCTGAGTGATAAAGTCCTAAAATAGGATGGTAGAAATAGGAATGCAAAAAAGCAGATGTTGTGCAAATTAATACTTATTCAAATGCTAATGTTTGTCAAATGCCTTGAGCTCTTCCTAGGTAAGGTACCTCATGTTAACACCCTGGATTATGTTTATTAATTCTTACTTTACACATTTAATCATTTTATAAAATGTGAATTTTTTGGAAGGGAAATTTCTTTATATACACTTCCCCTTACTTTGCATCTTTTTGCATCTCTGACACTTTCCTTATAGCTTTAAGGACAATAAAAGACTAAGCAGTGGATCTGAATTTATCAGAATATTTTTGCAGTCACTGTATTTTAAGGCACGTGCAAAACTTTCTTGACAAAATTTTAATAACAACCTACTGTGTAATTATAGCCTTCAGTTACAAGAGAGGTTAGCTAAATAAAGTCTGCATTTAAGCGACAGTCACTAGGATATGATCAACGCTGGGTACTATAATTTTTTTAAAAAGAAATGATTACTTGTGGATCACAGCATTTGAATGAAGACTAAAGACAGAGCATTTTGGCAAAACCTGACAAGAATAGAAAAAAAACCATGATTTGGTTTGAGTTTGGTCTTTAAAATATATAGAAGGCATTCTATAGAAGGCCTATATAGAAATATGTAGGAGGCATGTGTATAGAAGGTATCCATTGACCAAAAAGGCACCCATATACAAGAAAAGTCATCCAGATAGGGTTCTGTAAAAGGTTTTGGAAATGTTAAAGCTCTTTAAGAATTGCCATTAGCTATTGCTGTTGTTATGGTTGTTATTATCTTGTTCTACTTTCTATAAAGTTCCAACAGAAATTGTCTTGGGAAAAGTTCTTATCCTACCATTACTCCTTTATGCTTTGTGTTGTGTATTCTATTGGGCAAGTGGACAAAATTATTGCTTTTTGATACTCAATTAATGTATCAGAATTAAGCTCATCTTCAAAAAGTTCACTGAAAACATTTTTGGAAAAACTTTAGTAATAGGTAGGACAACAAGGATGATATGTAACTCATCTTCTTCCCACATCATCTTGTTTTCTTCTATTGGTTCTTGATCTTTTAAAAGCTTGTTATCGCATATAGTTTAATTTATGATTTTTTAAAAATATGGAACCATGTTACACATTTTTAAATGAATCAGTTTTACATATGGGGTAAGGCCAGGGGGAGGGGTGGGGAAGATTTCTAGGAATGGAGCCAAGATGGCACAATAGTAAAGCATTCACCTTAGCTTTCCCAACAATCCCCTCCAAACAATTTTAAATAATGCCTCAAATAGAATTCTGAAGTGGTAGAGCCAACAAAAAATCAGGTGAGACACACTTCTAGCTCAAGACAATTTAAGAGGCCAGAAAGATTTGTGACACAGGGTGGAGGCTAGCCCAGAACCCACATAGATGAAATACCAATGGTGGGACTAGGTAGTGGCAACAGGAGAAGCAGCAGCTTCAGGAGTGCTCGAGCCAGACATGGTTAGGAAAATGGCAACTGGTCAGAAAGAGATTACAGGGTACCACTGTTCTAGCACTGGATGAAGTACCAGACATTGTTTGAAAACTCAACTGCCTACACTCACTTGTGGATTATATTTCAAGGGCAGAGGGGAGTACTTTCAGCCAAAAGGCAGTAGGAAACCTGAAGGACATCCCTTTGGAAACTCCATTACATAGTTCAAGGGAGGAGAGAAGCACTTTCAGTTATGTGGGAGTAGAAACTATGAGGGTAAGTATCACTTGTAGCCACAAGAGATCTGGGACCCTGAGGAAAAGTACCTTTTCTTGTCCCAAGGGAAGAGGGGCCATGAGGAGCAGTACTGACTGCAATCCTAAGGGATCAGGTGCTTTCCCTGGATAAGGACCAGAGCTTAAATCAAGAGAGAAATGACCACACCTGTTCCCAGATTACATCACCTGTGAAGCACTGAAAATTTCTAGCCCCCTAGAACTAGCTCAGAGAATAGGAACACAAAAAGCCTGAACTTGGGATGGAACCCCTACCCCCAGTGCAGGGAACAGAACTCAAAATGAGCATAATATTAAAAATAAAGAAATAGGGTAGGAAATGAGAAAACAATGACAAGAACAAAAGAACCATGTCATAAAAAGCTAGTGCAAGGACAGGGATTTTCAACACGCAAACTTAGATTAATACAAAGAAATCAAAATAGCTATAAGTAATGACCCAAAGGGAGAAAAAGAAACAGACACTAGCCCAACAAGAATTCCTGGAGGAGCTAATTTTTTTTTTTCAAAATCAAATGAGAGTGTTAGAGGAAAAAAATAGGAAAGCAGTAAAAGCAAAAAGATGAAAATTATGAAAAGACAATTAACAGCTTGTTACAGCAGGCATAAATATACTAAAGAAAATATTAGCTAAAAACAAAACAAAAAAAAAGAGGTACAAAAATTCGTTGATGAAAATAACTCCCCAAAGAGCATAATTGGCCAAATGAAAAAAGAAGTACAAAAGGTCACTGAAGAAAATAATATATTAAAAACTAGAATAGGCCAGTGGAAGCTAATGACTCCATAAGATATCCAGAAACAATAAAACAAAGTCAAAAGAATGAGAAAAATAGAGGAAAATGTAAAATATATCATTGGAAAAACAATGGACCTAGAAAATAGGTTGAAAAGACATAATTTAAGAATTATTGGATTACCTGAAAGTTGTAATTAAAGAAAGAACCTAGACATCATGTTTCAAGAAACTATCAAGGAAAACTGCCCTAATATACTAGAATTAGAGAGTAAAATGGAGATTGAAAGAATCCACCTTTTGAAAGAGGACCCAAAACAAACACTCCCAGGAATATTATAGCCAAATTCCAGAGCTCATAGTCAGAGAAAAAATATTTCAAGCAACCATTAAGAAATCATTCAAATATAATGGAGCCACAGTCAGGATCAAGGTAAGCTAGGTGGTACAGTGGATAGAACACTGGGCCTAAAGTCAAGAAGATATGAATTAAAATCCAGCCTTAGGTGTTTAGTAGCTGTCTGACAAGTCACTGAACCCTGTCTACCTCATTTTCCTTATGTGTAAAATGAGCTGGAGAAGGAAATGGCAAACCACTCTAGTATCTTTGCCAAGAAAATCTCAAACAAAGAGGTGGATAGGACTGAAACAACTAAGCAACAACAAAACAGGATCACATAAGATTTAGCAGCTACCATATTAAAGAATTTGAGGGCTTAGAATATGATAGATTGGTAAGTAAATTCTACCCAACATGTAAGTAACAATACCTATATATATATATATATATATATATATATATATATATATATATATATAAACTATTTGGGGAAAAATAGGTAAAGAAGGTGTCATAACCACTTTCCCTGATAATATAAATATGGTTTTGATACCTAGACCAGGGAGAGCAAAAATAGAAGAAGAAAACTATAGGCCAATTTCCTTAATGGATATTGATGCAAAAATTTTAAGTAAAATAATAGCAAGGATACAGCAATATATCACTAAGTTCATTTCTTTGACCAGGTAGGTCATACCAAGAGTGCAGGGCTGTTTCAATATTAGAAAAATTGTAAAAATAATTCACTACAACAATAAGAAAAGTGAGAAAAATGATATGACCATATCAATAGATGCATTTCCAGTAACCACTCATATTAAAAACATTACAAAGCATAGGAATCAATGTAACCTTTCTTAAAATATTAAGTTGTATCTATCTAAAATTAAGAGGAAGAATTATCTTTAGCAAGGAAAAACTTTAATCCTTCCCAATAAGAACAGCAGAGAAAGAACAATGTCTGTTATCACTACCACTATTCCATATTGTACTAGCAATTCTAGCAATAGTAATAAGAGAAGAAAAAGAAACTAAAGGAATGAGAAATAGGTGATGAGGAAACAAATTTATAGCTCTTTCCAGATAGAATGATAGAATACATAGACAACCTTAGTGAGTCAACTAAACAAAAACTATTTGAAACATTTAACAACTTCAGCAAAGTTGCAGAGTACAAATAAACCTACATAAATCATCAGTATTTCTATATACTACCAACAAAACACAGCAGCAAGATATAAAAGAAGACATTCCATTCAAAATAACTGCAGACAATATAAAATACTTGGGAGTTTAGTTGCCAAGGAAAATCTAAAATTATATGAACGCAATTACAAAACCCTTTTCATACAAATAAAGTCAGATCTAAACTATCAGCAAAATATTAATTACTCATGGGTAGGCTGATCCAATATAATAAAAATGACAATTCTTCCTAAGTTAATTTACTTATTCAGTACCATACCAATATATTATTTTACAGAGCTAGAAAATATAATTGCAAAATTCATCTAGAAGAACAAAAAGTAAAAAAGAAAAATCCAGGAAATCAATTTTTAAAATGGAAAGGAAGGTAGCCTAGCAGTTCCAGGTTTCTAACTATATTACAAAGCAGTAATCATCAAAACAATCTGGTTCTGGCTAAGAAATAGAGTGGTGGATCAATCAGTGGATAGACTAGATATACAACACACAGTAGTAAATGATTGTAACAATCTAGTATTTGACAAACCCAAAGATCCAAGCTTTGGGGGGCAATGATGCAATATTTGATGAAAATTCCTGGAAACATTGGAAAACATTTTGGCAAAAACTAAGTGTAACCCAACAGCGCATGTTGTATACCAAAATTAAGTCAAAATAATTTAAAATGATTTAAATCAAATTTTTAAAATTTTAAATGAAAATTATTTAAACACAAGTAAATTAGGAGGACATGGAAAAAATGTACCTATCAGATATATGGATAAGGGAAGGGTGCATGACCAAACAAGAGACAGAGGGGATTATGTGAAGTATATAAATAGTTTCAGTTACATGAAATTTAAAAAAAAAAAAAAAACTATTGCAGAAACAAAACTAATGCAATCAAAATTAGAAGGCAAACAGGAAACTGGGGGATAATTCTGCAGCAGGTTTTTTTCTGATAAATTTCTCATTTCTCAAATATATAGGGAACTGAGCCAAATTTACAGAAATAAGAGCAATTCCCCATTTGATAAATGGTCAAAGGATATGAACAGGCAGGTTTTAGATAAAGAAATCAAATCTATCAATAGTGGGATTAAAAAAAAAGATGTAAATAGCTACTGATTTAAAAAAAATGCAAATAAAGACAATTCTGGGATACCATGTCACACATATAAGATTGGCTAGCATGATAGAGAAGGAAAATTACAAATGCCAGAGAGGATATAGAAAAGTTGGGACACTAATGTATCATTGGTAGAATTGTTGACTAGTCTAACCCTTCAAGAGAACAGTTCTATAGTTCTATAAAATACAATATCTATAAAACTGTGCATACCCTTCAACAAAGCAATACCATTGTATACCAAAGAGATGAAAGAAAAGGGGAAAGGACCTGTTTACAGAAAACAAATATTTATAGCAGGTCTTTTTGTGTTGGCAAAGAACCAGAAATTGAGGGAATGCCCATCAATTAGAGAATGGCTAAACAATTTGTGGCATATAATTTTGATGGAATACTATTTTGTTATAAGAAATGATGAACAGGATGGTTTCAGAAAAACATGGGAAGACTTATGTGAATTGATACAAATTGAAATGAACAAGAACCAGAAGACTGTACATGGTAACAGTAATATTGTAAGGATAATCAACTGTGAAAGACTTTGCTACTTTGATTATGACAGTGACCGAAGATAGGTCCAAAAGACATATGATGAACCATGCTATCCACCTCCAGAGAGAAAACCGATGAACTCTGAATGCATATTGAAGCATACTTGTTCTTATTTTTTTTTACTTTTTTTTTCCTTTTGCAATATATCTTATAGGGAAAAGTTTTGCATGACATCATACAAATATGTGTGTACACATATACATATGTTCATGTACATGCATGTATATATACATATATGTATAAAATAAAATCAATTTATTTTCCTTCTTAAAGAGGGGGACGGAAAGGTAGAAGACAATTTAAGACTCAATATTTTAAAAAAATATTTTTTTTATAAGTGATTAGGGAGTGTTTAATGAAAGAAGTAAAATTACCTAAAAAAGAAAACCAGAAAAATGCTATCTATGGACAATTACACTCAATAATTTCCTTTTTCTTTGTGATGATGCTATGGTCCCAATACAATCCTTTTGTTGAATTATCATGTATGTTTTAGGGTCTTTGTAATGCGGGGATTTTCTCTGTCTTAGTTGATGGATAGTGAGTTTCTGCTGTGTGTTTCTGGGAACCTGATTATGGTTTTTTTATGTAATTTTGTGCTAAATTTGTACAACCATTGCCTTCCATAATCTAAATTAATTGCTAATCCTGAGTTCTTTAAGGATAACTTTTTTTGTTACTAGCTTATGGTAATGACTAGGTTATCAATCACTCTCATAAGCTCCTGTATTATGTCAACAAATCCTCATCACTCAACTGTTTGTTTGATGCTTCTTTCTTTACCTATTCTTGGTTGATTTCATAGGATATTACTCAAAGATAGCCATTTGATTCTACTATTGGCTCTTCTTTCCTACCTTGTTCCCCTATATTTTCTACCGTTCTGTGGGTTACAGTGCATATTCATGCTGCATCTTTATTGTCATTATATGGACAATCAATCTTCTTTTCATCCAGCATCAGACAAGGACTGGCTGTGTGAGGCTGGGCAAATCACTTAACCCTGTTTGCCTCGGTTTCCTCATCTGTAAAATTAGCTGGAGAAGGAAATGGCAAAGCACTCCAATATCTTTTCAAAGAAAACCTCAAAAGAAGTCATAAAGTGTTGGATATGACTGAGATGATTGAACACCAACAACGGCAACAGCAAAGACAATAACAATAAACCCCTTTCCTGCTCTTATATTTCCTGTGTAGTGTCTTATTCTTGCATTCAATGTACAATTAGAAATAGGCTACGACTTCCTGAGATCCCCCTTGTGTCTCCAAAAGTACAGTTTATGAAATGTAAGCTTCCCTAACCTGTTCTAAATTGAGCTTATTATCCATGCTTAGTATCAGTCCAAGATAAATATGGTAATGCACTAGCTAAATTGCCATCAACCTAAACATATTTCATAATTGAGAATAAGACAGGTATTCTTCATCCAGTTATTTTTTTCTGGATATGATTAAACAGTATCCATTCTTCAATAAACAACTATTAGATGAATGCAAGTAATGACAGCCTTATTAAGGTTAGATTTAATTTTTGACAATTCAATTAACTGGATTAAGAAAAATAGAAAGGCTAGAATATGTAAAATCCATAAAATGATTCTGTATTTAACTAAACATAATAACTAAATGGCATTCTGTCATTTCTTTCTGTTTAGTTAAGGTATAAAAAAAGATACTCCAAACTCCAGGCAAACTGGATAACTACTTCTTGTAGGCTGTCCGCATTTGCCTTTCAATGGCAAAGCAACAAGCATTTATTACATGTTTAGTATATTTCAGTGCTATGATAAATGCTGGGTATCCAAAACAGAAGAACAAGAAAGTCCCCACCCTCAAGGAATCCACATTCTAATAGACTAAGACAACATACAAAATGAGCCAAAAAGTTGAGTTTTATTATAATGTAATTTTTATTAAAATCATTCTGGTAACAGTCTTATTTGCTTTATTAGGTTGAATACTCCTTTAGGGGTGTGTTTTATTCATCATTGTATCTCTGTTGTCTAACACATAGTTGGGGAAATATTAGGTACTTAATAAATATCTTTTAAATCTTCCTTGCTCTTCTCCTCTTTTCCCTCCAATCTTTTCTGCTCCCTGAGCAAAGTCAGGGAATTCACATTTTTTAGACATTATTTTGGTTCATTTCTCCTATAATAGAAACCAGTAGCATGGGCCCTGGGGTTGTTACTTTAGTGGACACAATTCAAATCCTCAGAAGATTCTGTGTAACAGAGATTAGGTATCTGATGATAATGGTCATTAAAATAAACAATTATGGTAAATTAATGTTGACAGTTGATAGATAAGTAGTTCAGTCAATAAAGATTTTTGCTTCCTTTACCATTGCTCCTCTAGTCTTTTTTTAAATAAATTTATCTATTTTCAATTTTCAACATTCACTACCACAAGATACTGAATTCCAAATATTCTGACCATCTCTCCCCTCCCCCCACCCCAGGACAGTATATATTTTGTGTACCTCTTTCTCCAATCTGCCCTCCCTTCTATTACCCCTACCTTCTTCTCTTATCCCCTTCACTTCTGTTTTCCAGTAGGGCAAGATAGATTTATATACCACATTGCCTGTATATCTTATTTCCTGGTTGCATGTAAAAACAATTTTTAACATTCATTTTTAAAGCCCTGAGCTCCACATTTGCTCTATTCCTTCCTTCCTACCCACCCTCATTGAGAAAGCAAGCAATTTGATATATGTTATAGATGTGTAGTAATGTAAAACACTTCCATAACAGTCATGTTGTGAAAGACCAACTATTTTACCCACTATCCTGTCCTACCCTCCATTTATTCTATTCTTTCCTTTGACCTGTCCCTCCACAAAAGTGTTTGCTTCTGATTGCCCCTTCTCCCAATCTGCTATCCCTTCTATCGTCTACCCTCCCTCATCCCTTCCCCCCCATTTTCCTGTAGAATAAGATAGATTTCCATACCCAATTGAATCTGTATGTTATTGCCTCCTTAAGCCAAATCCAATGAGAGTAAGGCTCACTTAGTCCTTCTCACCTCTCCCCTCTTCTGCTCCATTATAAAAGCTCTTTCTTTCCTTTTTTAGGTGAGATGATTTACTACATTCTACCTATCCCTTTCTCTTTCTCTCAGTATATTCTTCTCAACACTTAATTTTATTTTTAGGTGTCCTCCCTTCATATTCAGCTCGCCCTGTGCCCTCTGTCTATACACACACATGCACACACACACACACACGCAAGTACACACACACACACACACATATATATACATATATACATACATATACACATATATACACATACATATACACATACATACATATATATACATATATACACACACACATATATTCCCTCTAACTACCCTAATACTGAGAAAGGTCTCTTGAGTTACAAATATCATCTTTCCATGTAGGAATGTGAACAGTTCAACTTTAATAAGTCCCTTATGGCTTCTCTTTCCTGATTACCTTTTCATGCTTCTCTTGATTCTTGTATTTGAAAGTCAAATTTTCTATTCAGCTCTGGTTTTTTCAGAAAGAATGCTTGGAAGTCCTCTATTTCATTGAAATTTCATTTTCCCCCCTGAAATAGTATACTCAGTTTTGCTGGGTAGGTGTTTCTTGGTTTTAATCCTATTTCCTTTGACCTCTGGAATATCATATTCTAAATCCTCTGATCCCTTAGTGCAGAAGCTGCTAAATCTTATATTATCCTGATTGTGTTTGCATAATACTTGAATTGCTTCTTTCTGGCTGCTTATAATATTTTCTCCTTGACCTGGAAACTCTGAAATTTGGATACAATATTCCTATGAGTTTTCCTTTTGGGGTGTCTTTTAGGAGGTGATTGGTGGATTCTTTCAATTTCTATTTTACCCTTTGGTCCTGGAACATCAGGACAGTTTTCCTTGATAATTTCATGAAAGATATTGTCTAAGTTCTTTTTTTGATCATGGTTATCAGGTAGATGAATAATTTTAAAATTATCTCTCCTGGATCTATTTTTCTAGGTTAGTTATTTTTCCAATGATATATTGCACATTGTCTTCTATTTTTTTCATTCTTTTGGTTTTGTTTTATAGTTTCTTGATTTTTAAAAATGACATTAGCTTCTGTTTGCTCCATTCTAAATTTTTAAGGAATTATTTTCTTTGGTGAGCTTTTGGACCTCCTTTTCCATTTGGCCAGTTCTACTTTTCAAGGCATTCTTCTCCTCATCAGCTTTTTAGACTATTTTTGCCATTTGTGTTGTCTATTTTTAAAGGTATTATTTTCTTCAGCATTTCGGGGGTCTCCTTTAGCAAGCTGTTGACTCATTTTTCATGATTTTCTTGTATCGCTCTCATTTCTCTTTCCAATCTTTCCTCCACTTCTCTTACTTGATTTTTAAAGAGCTCTTCCATGGCCTGAGACCCTCATTTCATATTTTTCTTGGAGGCTTTGGTTGTGGGAGCCTTGACCTTCTTGTCTTCCTCTGGCTGGATACCTTGATCTTCCTCATCACTAAGTGTGTAAGAAAATATCTTTTCACCAAGAAAATAACCTTCTATAGTCCTATTCTTTTCCTCTTGTTTGCTCCTTCTCCCAAACAATTATTTGCTTTTTGAGCTCTTTGTTAAGTGGAGGGTTTATTGCCCCAAGTTTCAGGGGGTTTGTGTAGCTGTTTTCAGAGATATCACTAGGGACCTGTAAATTCTCAGTTCCTCAAAACTGGTATGATCAAAAGAGAGGTATTTACTCCTCTCCTGGCCTGCACTCTGATCTGTGAGCAACCACAAGCGCTCTTTTCTGCCCTGGAACTGTGAGCAGGACTCTCTCTCCACTGTTGCTACCAGCTCTGCCACCCTAGCACTCCTCCTCACCCCAGAACCACCACGCAGGACTGCAACCCAGGTCAGCCACTCAGTTCTCCCACCATCTGTAGGCTGAGAGCTCCAGAAGCAGCTGAGACTGGGGAAGTGGCAGCCACTGCCCTGGGGCTGGGGCTGTGGCTGGACCATGCTCCTCACCCAAATGAGAGTGATTTCCCAGTGACCTTCGAATCTGTCTTTGTTGTTTGTGGCTTAAGAAGTCTGGAAACCCTTATGGCTGCCAGGGATTCAGTGCCTTGAGGTCTGTTCCAGTCCTGTCTGTGCTGCACTGTGTTCTGAGCACAGTGTGGTAGACCCTTCTTGTTGGCCTTCCAGATTGTCTTGGGTTGGAAATCTGCTTCACTCTGTCATTTTGTGGCTTCTGCTGCACTAGAAGTTGTTCAGAGTCATTTTTGCAGGTATTTTGAGGAATTTGGGGGGGGCTCTGCCATCTTGGCTCCACATCCCTGTGCCCTCATCCCCTATTCTTAAGGATAAATTTGAGAAAGTGTTGTTTAATTTTAGTTTGAGATGGACCTTTAAGATAATCAACATGAAATGGTATGAGGAGTGTTAGACTACACTGTCATGTTTCTTTTGGAGAGAGGAGAGAATTTCAATCCACTAAAATGTGATTGATTTCTTCTTTCTATAAAGACAAATTCATGGTAGGAAATTGCTGAAGGGGCTACCTAATCAGATCAGCCTTTCAAAAGCTTTAAGATTCAATATAATTTCTCCATGATCAGGTCTACTCTCATTTCATAGTAAATTCTTTGAGGCACTGGACAAGTACAGCCCTTTAGGGAATTTTTTTAAAAAGCCAAAAAATGTAGAAAATATGAAAAACACTATTTGATCATTCTTGATAATTTTCCAGGTAATTGATGCCACAACTGCCACACTTGTCTCTAAAAGCATATGAAGCCATCTCTTTTCAGCTTGCTGACATTTCCAATACTTTAATTGGGACACCAAGCCCTTATTATATTTTGCTTCAGGGGTCCAATAGTACCTATGGAACATTTCAAATTGAATAACCCTCAGGCCAGTTTTTCCACTGTACCCAATGATAATTGATGAATATGCTTGTCTTAATTCTTTATTTTAAATTGTTCTTTTTCCATTTTGCTCCTCATTTTAAAATTTAAATTATTTTCATGTTACCTCATTAGATTATTTGTAGAACATTTATTAGGTTTTATACAATATAGTATTTAATTTGAGTTAAATACTATAATATGCCAAAAGGATTTTTAATTTAGTGTGGCTTCAGAAAGAAATATATACATCTGTTTCAGTCCTGTTAGCTTCAAGTGATTTAATAGCTTTAAAATGAGAGTTATTTAGGTTAAATTAAGTGATACAATCCCAAATTTGTCAAATGAGTCATCAAAGAACAATGAAATCTTCTTAGACTGCTGATAAAATATAGTTAAGAGATTATATCAAAAATCATTTGCTGGGGTCTTCTGAATGGATGAAAGCAGAACCTTTCAAGTTTTATTGGCCATGTGGTTTAAACTTTGATAAGTCTTAAAAGGCTCACATATTAGCTATAGATATTCATCCATCACAGCTTGTGATAAGAAAATGCATTATGAATTTTACTTTACTTTAGAGCTAGAAATGTAGGCATTTTAAAAAACCAAGTTGTGAAGTAAATGTCTTAACTGTGAGATGTTGTGAGATAGTCACGCTGAAGAAATAATTTCCTATTTAGTGATATATTTTAGTGACTAAATTCTTTTAAATACAGAAACAGATAATTGGGTTTAACATAAATCATAACTAATAAAATGTGCCCCTGAAAAACCATTCATTAGCATTGCAAGAAAGATTCATCTATCAAACACTATATTACAAATGTTTGATGTTAAACCCAAATGAATGGCTTGAAAACGCTTTACTGTCTCTTCCTAACATCTTTATTCTCTTAACTTTGTGTAATTAAAAATTATTAGCTTGCATTAAATAATATGTTTATAAATACATGTACAAACACCCCCATATATGTGTGTGTATATATATATTATATAATATATATATATATATATATATATATATATATATATATATATATATATTATACACTCATACATGCAGGTATATATGCATATATGTCTACGTGTATATATGTGTGTGTATAAATATACAAATCTCCTATTTTTTCCATGTCTCCCTTATTCGATTATAAAATTCAAGAGAGGGACAAATTATTCACAGTGCCTAGTGGAGTATGATAGATAGATTAATAGATGTATACATGCATATGTACACATACACAAACATAAACATGTATATATGGATACACATATTTCAGTGTCCATATATTGAAAAATGTTATCATTATTCACATTTTACATTTGAGGAAACATTTACATTTGAGGCAGAGAGAGGTTAAGTAGCTTGCTTATTTTGACACAGCTAACAATTTAAAGTTGGATTTGAACTCAGGTTTTCCTGACTGCATTTTCTTGACTCCTCTATTTACTATGTCACCTAGGTTCCTGTAGAGAGACAGAGAGAGAGAGAGAGAGAGAGAGAGAGAAAGACAGAGAGACAGAAAGACAGAGAGACAGACACAGACAGAGACAGAGAGTGTTATTTCTGTATGCATGTGTACCTTTGTGTATATATACATGGGTAGAGTGCTATGTAATCTGTTAAATTATTGAGAATATAGTATGTTATTAACAGTATGCCAATAACTGTCTGTATTATTAGTTTATTTGCCTCTGAGGTAATGTATATTATTGATATTGATATTTTGAAATTAATACTACCACTATTGGCCAAGTCAACTTCCAAAAAACCCTTACCTTCACCACTGAGAACCATTAATTAGTAGTCAGTAAGCATAGACCCTAGACTATACATTCCCATCAGAGAAAAAATATATAATTATGGGGCCAATGACATAAAAAACTGAATCTCCTTATCTATCTATATTTGTTTAGATAAATTTGTGAAAAAGATATACCAAGGATCAGTTACAAGAGGCCTTCAGACCAAAGATTTCATTTTCCTTATCTTGATTCCCACACCCTAAATTCTAAGTTGGTCCCAGCCCTCAGGGTCCTGAAGGTTGGCATTTTGTTTTTGGGGGGTACACTCATTGAAAGAGTGTTGGTGACAAGACTCTGGGCAAGCCTTAAAACAGCCCCACCCCGGTTTGATAACCCAGATGTTGGTGCTTCTCTGGTAACTATGTATTGCTATGGATAGACTGGTTTGTGTTATTTGATCTGTTTATAAGGTATGCTTGTAATTTCTGTTTCTATTTGTTCTGAAGTTCAGGGTGCTGGCTTTTTCCCCCAAACTAAGTGAATGATATATGTATGTTTAATTAAAGTGAGATTGTTAACCCCTTAAAGTTGCTTTCCTTAGAAAAGGAGATCAAAGAACCTATTCTGGCAGCCTTTCTGTGTGCTGGTGTCATTGGTCTTACACAGCCACAGCAGCTGATAGCAACATTGTTCTTACAACTCCATACATATATGCATGTATATATACACATATACATATGTATGTGTGTATACATATACTTATATACATACACACATGCACAAATATATACACACATGTTTCATTTATAATTGTTTACATATTGTCTGGCCCATAAAACTATGAACTCTTAGAGAGGAATGGTCTTTTGCCTTTCTTTGTATCCCCAGCATTTAGCATTGTGCAAAGTAGGCACTTAATATATTTAGTTATGTTTGTTTGCAGTGTGGTAGATTAGACAGTTTCCCAGGCTGTCATTCTTCTCTTTAAAAAATTAGTTGTTTTTAAGATATTTACATATTGAAAGATACTTGATATAAAAGTACTTGATATTTACTCAAATGAGCACTTAATATAGATATGAGTGAAGGTTGACATTTTCTAAAAGAACACATTGATGAATGCCTTCATTAATAGATGACACCTTTTGGATATTCTGATTTTCTGATTAAGTTAGATAGCAATTCTGGGTAAGGCTAATAAAATACATTTGGAGCACACTTATATAATTTTTAAATTATATGGCTATTTCTGAAAACATTATTAGCTTCTAACAAAAAGAGTGAAATGTATATATGGTATGATGACAGATTTTGATAGAACTTGGGCTAAATATTTTGAAAAATGACAACCAATTACTAAAAATATATATTATGAAGAGAGGATGAAAATCTCCCCTTGGTCTATAATGCTTCAGTTCCCTAATGCATCTAAAATTTCAAAACAGAATATTTCTCCAGGGATGTACAATGCAACCAATCCATGTATGTTACTATATTTACTGTATTATTCTCTCTCTGTCTCTCTCTTTGTATTATATATAGATAGATAGATATTATATGTATATATATGCACATATATATACACATGTATGTGAATATATGTACACACAAATTCATATATAATATGTAGTATGTATGTATATGCTATATATACTATATTACCATATACTATGTAATCTTCTTGAGGGGCAGAGGGTGTGTCTGTCTTCTTTCTATCTCCAGTGCCTTTAACATGTGATTCTTTAGTTTTTATTTGTTGAACAGAATTGGATTACAGTAAAACTCATTAGATTTGGTAATTATCTTTATATATGAAATATGACAAAAATAATGAAAATAAGTTACGGAAAACAGCTATGAAAATCAGTCACATTATTTTTTATGAATACTTACATATAGATCCATTTTTATATATTTGTAGAGAAAGATAGATTTTGATGATATGGATGCATGTATGCATACTGAATATCCTGGGATACTGTATCTCTTTTTAGAGAGATACTAACAGAGACAGATGCAGAGACACATAGAGATAGAAATGGATACATGAAAATAGCACACACTAGAAGTACTGCACAATTGCTGATATGCAAATGTATGTTTTTCAAAAGTAGGAACAAGTTATATTCTTCAAATTATAGGCAAATGATCTTGCCTTAAATTCCTGGCAAAATTCTAGGGATGCCTTTTTAGCACTTGGAAAGGGAAGAAGTAATCTCTGTAATTCAGCACACTTTCATGAAGAACAAGTCAAATCAGGCTAACATCATTTCCTTTCTTTCAATATTTAATACTGAGGTACATATTTTAAGTACTGAACATTCTTCTCAATATTAAATATTACATCTACAGACTGAGTTAACATGAGTTAACATTATCATTGCATTTGATACGTGAAGGAACCAGACAGAGATGATAGCATTCCACCTCTCCATTTCCAAGGACCACACTGGTTTGAGGTTAGCTTCAACGCTGGAGTTCTTGGAATTAGCTGAGCCCAAAATAAGAACCCAAACAGCAGATGAGGATGTCTCTCAGGCTAATCGGGATAGTTTAGTACCTTTGAAAACAAGCAACCTGTCATCAAGCACTCAAGCACTTACTGTAT